>NW_006921712.1:8361451-8363152 GCF_000298275.1 Orycteropus afer afer
ATTGGTTTCCCTTTTCTTTGTTGAAGAGGGTCTGTGCAATCCTTCTGCCTAGTCCGCCATCTTGCCCCGCCTCCATGACTCTTGATTTTTGTTATGGAAAGACATTACTTTTTGTATTTTATACAGTTCTTTGTCCAGGAATGTCAGCGACTTCATATTACTATCACTTTTAGACAAAATTCCCTTTCAGTTACATTGCAGGGTGTGTGGGTGTCACAAACAGTTCATTACTCCACTACTAGCCTAAAGTTTGGCGGTTCTAACCCACCCAGAGGCACCTTGGAAGACAGGCCTGGTGATCTGCCTCTGAAAGGTCACAGCCTTGAAAACTCTGTGGACCTGCTCTACTCTGCACATATGGGCTCATCATAAGTTGGACTTGACAGTAGCCACGACCAACATTTATTGGTACAGTGTAACCCACTAGTATTTTTATTAGTAACCATTTTTCAGATACAAAACGAGAAGATTTGTGATACACGGTGTAGTAAGGAGGGAGAGGGAAAAGGCATTGTAAAATTTAACAAATAATCATGTTAGATTTTAGTGTACAGTAGAGAAAAACTTTACCTCCTGAGTAAAATATTTGTGATATTATTTACAAACTGTAGAAGATAAACGATAATAACAGAGTTGTACTCTGGACTTTGGTGATCCTGGTACATGATTTAGAGCAGGGATTTGAAAACTACGACCCATGGACCTAAACCAGCCTATGGCCTGTTTTTGTACAGCCTGCAGGCTAAAAAATGGCTTTTGTATTTTAAAGGATTATGAAAAATATAGGACAATACTTGTGACAGAAAATGTATGGGATCCTCAAAGACTGAAACATTTACTTCCTGACCCTTTATAGAAAATATGTATCCCTAACTTAGATTATCAAGAGAAATTAAATTAAATAGGGATATGGTCCCTATTTGGAAATCAGAGTATACTGATAAATCCGCCCTTAGGAATAAGTTTAGTTTCATAGTCAGTGGCTAAAACAAAAACAAAATCATTTATCTGAACACACCAAATAGTGAAATTACATTATTAACTACTGAAAATACTTATTTTTGTCACTGTTACTTGTATATTATTGAATTTAACCAGACATTTGAAAGACACTGCTTGAAAGTAAGTCAAGTATTTACTGAAAACATGTATTAATGCAAAAGAGTTCATACTGTATAAGAACTTCTGTACAGAGTACTTATTAGCATCTGACACTAGTAAAGGTTTATTCCAACTTTTTCAGTTAATCTTTCAAACGTACAGGTGGATGGAGATTTTTATCCACATGTGGAGATGAAGAAACAACCTCAGTGGGGTCAAGTTGCTTACCAAGGTCACACAGTAAATATTAGGGATGGGAAGGGTTTATGGCTCTGATGGTTAAGGCTATATGTCAACTTCGTTGTGTCATGACTCTTGGTGGTTGGGCAGTTATAATTTAGTCATCTCCCGTGATGAGGTCTAATATAATATAATCAAATGCATGATGACATCTGCTGTTGTTGTTGTTGTTATATGTTGCTGAGTCAGACCCGACTCATAGCGACCCCTCCTTGGGTTTCTGAGGCAGTATCACTACAGTAGTAGATTGCCCAGCCTTCCTTCCGAGGAAGGGCTGGTGGGTTTGAACCACCAGCCTTCTGGTTAGCAGTCAAGTGCCTTAGGCACTATGCTACCAGAGCTAAAAATATATATATATAT
>NW_006921712.1:8363252-8366930 GCF_000298275.1 Orycteropus afer afer
TTCATATTCATAGTGACCTGTCCTTGGGTTTTCGAAGCAGTATCACATATCACTACGGAAGTAGATTGCCCAACCTCCCTTCTGAGGAGTGACTGGTGGGTTTGAACTACCAGCCTTCTGGTTAGCAGTCAAATGCCTTAGGCACTATGCTACCAGAGCTCCCTTTATATAGATAGATAGGTAGACAGATATGGAAGGAAGACTGGGCAATTTACTTCCATAAAGATTTACCACCTTGGGAACTCAATGGGGGTCACTATGAGTCAGAGTCAACTTGATCCTCAACGGCAGTGGGTTTGATTTTGGGTTTATATATATATATATATATATACACAAATACATACACAAATACACATACACATATACATATACATATCATACATATTTGTTTATCTAGAGAACCCAGCCTAAGAAAATGGCTAACATGTAAGAGTTTTAGCCATCTTGAAGGCCTGACTACACTTAAATTAATAAGAATGAGAAAGTTAGGCTTGAGAAGTAAATGGAATAAATTACAATGTATAAAATCCTTATTGGGATTTGGCATGTTTTGGCTTCTGGACTATGTGGATTCAATTCTCAATAAATTAGAATATGCTGAAGTAATGCCTATGAATTTAATAATATATACACATGCAAATTGAATCAGCTACTCCTCGGAAGGAAGATTGGACAATCTATGTCCGTAGTGATACTGCCTCAGAAACCCAAGGAAGGGTTGTTATGAGTTGGAACCAACTCAACAGCAGTGAGTTGGTTTTTGGTTATTATATTAAAATTCTAGAAATATTGCTTTGTTTTCACAATTACATATATAAGCATGATAATTTCATAAAAGCAAATAAATATTCCTGTAAAAATGAGAGCAGTATCTATTTTTCATTTTATAAGTAAGGTTTTTAAGATTGATAAAATACTGTAATTAATTTTGAGAACACAAAACATATTATCTGAACTTTTAACAATGATGGCATTTTTTTAAATAAAAAAAAAGTTTCCTTTGAAAGACGTCTTCTTTGAAAAGAGATATAATATTTAGACATAATATTAGCATATATGGTACAAGGGAAACAACTTAGAATTTGGAATCTGAAAGATTTGGGTTCAAATCATGTCTTAGTTGTTCATTCATTGTGTTTCCTTGGGTAATGTCATGTCTGATAACTATTATCTATGAGAATTAAATGAGACAACATATACAGTATACCTAACTCAGTACCCAGCACATGGTATGCTCAACAAATCTGTTCTCTCATCCATCATGCCTATTAACCCAGTCTATGTCCCTTACATGATATCAGAACAGAGTAATGTATAGAAATGTATATCTATCTTAAAGTTCTCATTTAAAAACAAATGCTTAACCATGTATTTTGGGAGAAAGATGACTTTTCTTACCCTTTATTGCCTGTAAAATGCTAGCAAATTATGAATAAGGCAAAGTAAACTCTAAGTAAAAACTGTAACTTATAAGTCACTAAGAATAATAGGTTTAAAATAAAAAGCTACTTTGAAATTGTTCTCTCTTTAACTTTGGAACTTGAGAGTGGTGCACTGTGATGTACTGGTTTAGCTGGATCTTTGAGATAATACAGAAAATTTCAGTTCTAATTCAGGCTGCTCTGCAAGATGAATAAGATTAGTGTATTGATAATGAAAACAGCTGCTTGCGAGAGCTTCTTGCTTTAAGGCAGGAAATGAAGCCTGAAGGACAGAAGATATGTCTGGCTTTATAGAAGAGGATAAAAGCAAAAAGGTCAAGCAAAAAAAGGAAAACAACCTGCAGTCCTCTGCAATCAATAAAATCCATTTTGCCTGCTGTTTTTCACTTCCAGATGAGAAACTACTAATTTTTCTATTTGTTTAATTTTGTCCCAAATTTTGTTTATGCTAATTTTAAGACAGTATGATATCTTGGAAAACACATTGTTCTGGAGAAGGGCTGTCCTGACTTGGAACTTTGGCTCTGCCATGTGAGAACAACATAATCTCAGGTAAGTTTCAAGTAGGTATATGTCTCACAACCCCTTCCAGATCTAACAAAAATTATAATAATAATATCTAGGATTAATGTAGATTTTAGAGTTTACTCTTAATTATTTCATTAATCCTCTAAACAATACTGAGAGGTGCATATCAAAGTTTCCATTTTCCATGGCAGGAAATAGGTTTCTATTAATTGAAAAATCCAAATAACTTTTCTCTGAAAATTCTGTGCTTTTTAAGATGACAGTTCTCGAGACTATCAGATACCCTTCAGGCTTGAAACTGAACTCACCACTGTGGCAGCTCAACTTCTAGCCAAGCAATAGGCCGGAAAATTGAACAATAACATCAGGTAGTTACACACTCATTAGAACAATCAACCAGAGGGGATCAAAAGGACAGCATTTGTCCAGGGATAAAGCTCAGAAGGCAGGAAGGGATAGAAAAGGACAAATGGTCATGGTAAAACTGTTACATTTTAGTAAGCACTTAAATATATTATTTTAGACTTCTTTAAAAAAATGAAAAGCCAACATCTTAATGCAGTTAGAAAATGTATACCTTTTATCTATTCTTTTGTAAGAAAAAAACAAATGTTCTATACATAATTGAGAAATTATGATATTAGTACAAGAAGGATAATTTAAATGGTAAATATAGCAACACAGATTGTAGGTTCCCACCTCCCTCACCCACTGTGGTCAGTTTGACTCATAGAGACTATCTAGCACAGAGAAGAACTGCCTCAGAGAGTTTCCAAGGCTGTAATTCTTTATGGAAGCAGTCCGCCACACGTATTTCTCCCATGAATTGTCTGGTAGATTCTAACTGATGACCTTTTGGTTAGCAGTCAAGCGTTTTAACCATTGTACTACCAGGGATCCTTTAGGCTTCCAATACCCCAAAAAGATACTTATTTTTTCTTTTCTTCAATTTACCTGTCCTGTACTTCCCAATTAAAATAATTTTATAAAACTATGATCACCTTTGAGTTTGGTGAAATCTTAAATATTTCAACATTTTCTATAGTAATTATGCTCCAGACTATCTCAAATAATTTTTACATGATTGACTACACAATTTATAACTACTTTTGACCAAATGTAATACACTGTCAAAAGATCTCAGGAATTTTTTTTTTTTGTGAGAGTTGTCTAGTGTGAAATATATTATAGTATAATATACTATTTTATTTAATATTGCAATTTTGTTCATTTTATTTGTCCTTTATAGATCTTACAAAGTTAAGTCTCTCAAGAAAGCAAAATAATAATGCCCTTATTAACTTAAAATTAAATAATTTTAGTGACTGTCTCTATACTTAACATTTTAAAAACTGTCTTCTCTGAGCACTAGGCTACCCCATGTGACTAGTCTAGAGATATACTGGATATAGATTTCTCACAGGTACCTGGAACACAGCATGTCCAAAAGTGATTTTATTAACTCTACTTTGTCTCACACATCAGTAAGTGTTACCACAATACACTCAGTAATCAAAACACACAAACATGTCATCCCAGATGACTCTCTCTTCCTAACTCTACATTTTATCACAAAAGCCTGTTGATTCTATTTCCAAAATATTTTGAATATCTATTTTATTATAAAACATAATTTTATTCATCAATCAAAATCTTCCTTAATGCTCAAATATATATTTCTCTCCTGTTAGGATGGACTCTAATCATC
>NW_006921712.1:8367900-8382206 GCF_000298275.1 Orycteropus afer afer
TGTTGTTGTTGTTATGTGCCGTCGAGTCGGCCCCGACTCATAGCGACCCCTCCTTGGGTTTCCGAGGCAGTATCACTACGGAAGTAGGATTGCCCTACGGAGTAGGCAGCCACTACGGAAGTAGGAGTGGCTGGTGGGTTTGAACCGTCAGCCTTCTCTAGATACCTAAAAATTCTTACACAACATACAGATACACTTGTAGAAACATTGCCAACACTGTATTTGGTCATGGGCACACTCCCTCCTGCATAGACATAGACACACCTAATAGATCAACCTCTCCACCTATCTGTCCACCCGTGGATTAATGTTTGCCATCACTGACGTGACTAAATATTTTTTATCTTGATTCACATCAACAATGAGATAGAAAGTAAAAGAGAGATAAACTTCCACTGAAGGCTGTAAATGATCTGTCCCTGCTTACTTTTTCAGTCCCTTTTTCCATCATTGTTCCTTTTCAAATTCTAGCTCAGGATTTCTTCACAAAAATTCCTTTGGTCTCCTGTTTGATGCAGTGCCTGTCTACTGTCTAGTATAATGCTTATCTATAATTATTGATTTATAAATCTATCACTAACACATAAGAAACTCAACAATTTGAAATGTGTCATATTCATCATGATATTCTGCATTGCCTAAATAAGAGAAATTTGAATTGAAACAAAAATAGGCAATCTTCCTCAAAGCATTAATTTTTAGAAATTTCCCTAATTAACAGTAATGAACACATGATTGAGATCTTTTGCTCTCTATAGGAAGATACATAAAAATAAATATTTCAAGAAATTGTACACAGTTTCTGCTCTTATAAATATAACCTTGTATATTTTTTGAAATAGCACATGTATATAGATTTCAGAAGTAAAGACTTTTATGCTTATAAATTACATGGCTACTTTCACTAGCCAGTTTCATATCTAATGCACATGTAGTTATCTTAGGGCTTTGGGGAAATATAAAATCATGAAATGTTTCTGTGCTGAGTTGAGGTGGAATAGCAGTGTTTCTATATTATTTTAGTTGATGTTGCAAATTGTTTTACCTTCCAATAGTTCCAAATATCTAGTGCTCAATTAAATTTTGAAGAAAGAATTCTTCAAATATAACACAACTATATACTGTCAGTAGTTCAGGATCACAGAGATAGTGATAAGAGACACACACACACATACACACACATACACACTGTCAAAAAATATTAGGTTAAATAATAACTATGAAAATACCCCCACCATTAATCTGTCAGTTTTTCATAGTGTGGTGGCTTGCACAATGCTGTGAAGGTGGAAGCTATGCCGTTGGTATGTCAAGTACCAGCAGGGTCACCCATAGTGGACAGGTTTCAGTGGAGCTTCCAGACTAAGACAGACTAGGAAGAAGGATGGTGGCATCCACTTATGGATAACTGTTATTGTTGTCTGAAAACCTTATTACAGTGAAACAGTGTCAGATATTTTACTGGAAAACTCTATGAGTACCAGTGACACCTTGTCTGATATAGTGACAGAAGATAAGTGCCTCAGTTTAGAAGGCACTCAAAATGCCACTAGGGAAGAGGTGCCTCCTCAAAGTACAGTGAACCTTAATGAAATGGATGGAGTAAAGCTTTTGAGACCTTCATTTCTTGATGAAGCATGTCTCAAAAGGGGAAGAAATAGCTGCAAACATCCATTAATAACTGGAATGTGGAATGTATGATGTATGAATGTAGTAAAATTGGAAGTTGTTAAAAATGAAATGGAATGGCATAAACATTGATATCCTAGGAATTAGCTGAAATGGACTGGAATTTGCCTTTTGTATCTGACAATCATATTGTCTACTATACTGGAAATAACAAATTGAAGAGCAATGGTGTTGCTGTCATTGTCAAAAAGAACATTTAAAGATCTATTCTGAAGTACAATGCTGTCACTGATAAGACAATATCCATACAGCTACCACTCCTCGGAAGGAAGATGGGGCAATCTACTTCCATAGTGATACTGCCTCGGAAACCCAAGAAGTGGACACTATGAGTCAGGTCCAACTCCACAGCACATAACAACAACAGCAACACAAAGAAGACTAGTTAATACTACAATTATTCAAATTTGCACACCAAACAGTAACACTAAAGAGGAAATTAAAGATTTTTTTACCAACTCCTGCAGTCTGAAATTGACCAAACATACCAGAATGCAAAAGTTGCAAACAAAGAAGAAGCTTAAGTAGTTAGAAAAATATGGCCTTGGAGATAGAAATGATTCTGTAGATCTCTTGACAGAATTTTGTAAAACCAGTGATTTATTCAGATGGAATACACAGGCTAGGAACTGACTATGTGACTGGTTTTCAATTACTCATATGCATGTTCAAGTTGAAGCTGAAGAATATTACAAACAAGTCCATGCAAGCCAAAATATGACCAGACTCCTTCTGGAATAACATCAAGCACATCACACCTGAAGAAAGCAAAAGGTCATTAAAAAGACAGGAAAGGAAGAAAAGACCAAAATGGATGTCACAGAAGATTCTGAAACTTGCTCTTGAATGGAAAGTAGCTAAAGCAAATGGAAGAAATGATGAGATAAAAGAGCTGAACAGATTTCAAAGGGAAGCTCAAAAAGACAAAATTAATTTTTATAACGAATTGTCTAAAGACCTGGAGTTAGAAAACCAAAAGAAAGAGTGTGCTCAGCATTTTTCAAGCTGAAAGAGTTGAAGAAAAAATTCAAGCCTTGAGTTGCAATGTTAAAGGATTCTATGGGAACACTATTAAATGATGCAAGAAGCATCAAAAGAAGATAGAAAGAATAAACAGAGTTACTGTACCAGAATGAAATGGTTGATGTTCAATCATTTCAGGAGGTAGCATATGATCGAGAACCTACAGTACTGAAGGAAGAAGTCCACGTTTACAGTGAAGGAATTGCCAAAATACATGGCTTCAGGAATTGATGGCATACCCATTGAGATGTTTCAACAAATGGATGAAGCACTGGAGGTGCTCACTCACTTATGCTAAGAAGTCTGGAAGATAGCTACCTGGCCAACCAACTGGAAGAGATTGATATTTTTGCCTGTTCAAAAGAAAGGTTATCCAACAGATTGTGGAAATTATAAAACAATATCATTTATATCACCCAGAAGTAAAATTTTGCTAATATAATTAAAAATAAAAAATAAAAACAGTTGCAGCAATATGACAGGGAACTGCCAGAAATTCAAGCTGGATTCAGAAGAGGACACGGAACAAGGGATATCATTGCTGATGCCAGATGAATCTTGGCTGAAAGCAAAGAATACTAGAAAGATGTTTGTCTGTGTTCTATTGACCATGCAAAGGTATTCAACTATGTTTATCATGACATATTACGGATGACATTGTGAACAGTGGGAATTCCCAAACACTTAATTGTATTCATGAAGGATCTATACATATATAAGAGGCTTTCCTTCTAACAGAATATGTGGATGTTTCATGATTTAAAAAGGAGCTCCAGTGGCATATTAGATAAGACATTTGGCTGCTAATGAGAAGGTCAGCTGTTCAAACCCGACAGCTGCTCCACGGCAGGAAGATGAGGCAATCTATTTCCATAAAGATTTACAGCCTTGGAAACATAACAGGGGTTGTTATGAGTTGGAATTGACTCAATAGCAGTGGGTTCACCATGGTTTAAGATAAGGAATGGTATGCATCAGGGTTGTACCCTTTCACCATACTTATTCATTCTCTATGCTGAGCAAATAATCTGATAAATTGGATATATGAAGAAGAATATGGCCTCAGAATTGGAAGAAGACTCATTAACAACCTGTGATATGCAGATGGCACAACCTTGCTTGATGAAAGTGAAAATAACTTGAAGTATTTAAAGATGAAGATCAAAGACTGCAGTCTTCAGTAAGGAAGAAAACAAAATCCTCACAACTAGACCAATAAGCAGCATCACAATCAATAGAGAAAATACTGGAATTGTCAGGAATTTCATTTTACTTGGGTCCATAACCAACTTCTATGGACTCAGTAGTCAAATAATCAAATGTTGTATTGCACGAGGCAAATCTATTGCAAAAGACCTCTTTAAAGTGTCGAGAGGCAAAGATGTCATATTGAACACTAAGGTGTGCTTGACCCATGCCACGGTATTTTCAATCGCCTCACAGGCATGTGAAAGCTGGACAATGAATAAGGAAGACCAAAGAAGAACCGAGGCCTTTAAATTATAGTGTTGGTGAAGAATACTACAGTACTATGGAATTCCAGAACAAACAAATCTGTCCTGGAAGCAGTGCAGCTGAAATCCACCTAGGAAGTGAGCTTGGCCAGATTTTGTCTCACCTACTTCTCTCATGTTGTCAGAAGGGACCATTTCCAAGGGAAGGATATTATGCTTTGTAAAATAGAGGGTCACTGGGTAGGCTCAAGACCCTCAATAAGATGGAGTGTCTGCTACAATGGGCTCAAGCATAGCAAGGATTGTGAGGATGGCGCAGGACTGGACAACGTTTCACTCTGTTGTGCACAGGGTCATCACTATGAGCCGGAGGTATTCAACAGTACCTAACACCAACAGCAACCTGACAATGTCCTGAATTATTTTTAATGAAAATTATCTAAGTATATCTGTTTATAAATCAAAATTATAAATCAAGATACTAACAGCAAATAGCAACAAAAATGATGATAATCACAACATCTTCTTATTTATAATGGAGTTTCCAATTTTACCTTAAAAATGTTTTTAATGTACAATATTTAGAAAAAAATTTCTGATGATAATGTTTTATAGAGGCAACTACCTGAAAACAATTCTATTTGCAAATCAATCAGAGTACTAATTAATTCTATATTTCCTGTTGCATACCTATATATTCTTGATCATGGTATACATGATGGCAGTTACCAAAATTTATCATTTGTTTTATTCACAATTAGCATGTGAGCACCTTGAAAAGAAAGCAGCACGTCTTACTGATTTTGTTTCCCCTGATACAACCATCCATACATTTATGAATTGACAGGAGAATCCTTCTAGTACAGAGTAGGTGTTTTGTATGGGGTGGGGAGCTGAAAATCCCCAAAGCCTCTTCCTTATTCTATCAAATAAAACCACTGATTTTTTTAAATAAATTATTAAAATAATATAAATATTTATTTACTTTAGGTAAAATGTCTCCATTCTATAAAGAACAAAAGTAAAGTGAATAATTAATATTAAACAAATCAAACCTCCCAATAATTATCACATATTATCATATATTGTGACAATTACATATTTAAATTTTATGTTACATTCAGTGAAATCAATTTTAATATCGTTATGCTTAAGCAAAAGACATTTGTGGTATTAATTTTCCATATAGGTTATATGTTTCTGTGTTAGGTGTTGTTGAGTCGATTTTGACTCATAGTAACCCCATGTGACACACATGGCCCCATTGCGGTTTCTAGGTTTTAACAGTTTTTTTTTTTTTTTTTTTTGGTTAATCTTTACCAAAACAGATCTCTGGGTCTTTGTCTTGTGAAGTCACTAGGTAGGCTCAAACCATCAACCTTCTGGTTAGCAGTCTAGCAGTTAACTGTTATCCCACCAGGGATTCTCATATGTAATATAAATACAAAAACCAAATTCATTGCCATAGAGTCAATTTTGATTCATAGCCACCCCTGTTGGGTTTCCAAGGCAATAAATCTTTATGGAACTAGATTTTCCAGTCTTCCTTTCACAGAGTGGCTGGTAGATTTGAACTGTTAACCTTCTGGTTAGCAGTCAAATATCTTAGGCACTTCATCACCAGAGCTCCTTCATATGTAATGTTGTTGTTGTTGTTGTTGTTATGTGCCGTCAAGTCACCCCCGACTCATAGCAACCCCTCCTTGGGTTTCCAAGGCAGTATCACTACGGAAGTAGGATTGCCCAACCTTCCTTCCGAGGAGTGGCTGGTGGGTTTGAACTGCCAGCTTTCTGGTTAGCAGTCAAGTGCTTTAGCCACTATGCTACCAGAGCTCCTATATGTAATGTAGACATATTCTATTTTAAATTTTTACAATGGTCTCATATATTCAAATAATCTTTTTTTACTATTTTTCTTAAGATTTAATTTTATGAAAAAAATGGTAATTACATTTATTTAATCACACTACATAATTTAAATGATTAAAAAATCCCATTCTCTAGTAATTTTTAGTTTTATTTAAACATTAAAACCTTCACAGAAGATGAAAATATTTTGTATATTATTACAGCTAAAATGTATTTGACAGAAATTGCATATATCTAAGAAAAGGTTAAAGGAACTGCCCTAGTAAATGAATATAAGCAACTAAAATGTAGATTACTTCCAGAATTACTATTTGAAAAAATTTGTTTTAAATAAAATTTCTGACAAGAATCAATTTGATTGAAACACTGAAAGGCAGGGAGAAAGACTGCATCTAGGTCAATATTTTTATGATAACAAGTCATAGTTTTTTGTGTGTTTAATATTAATAAATACATAAAATAAGGGAGGTGAATGACACCATTTTTAAGTTATTTATGGTGAAATGAGTTTCTTTCATTTGATTGATTTTTTTCACATACCTTTCAGGGACTGGTTAATATGTTTATACAAATAAAGTGACCATAACCTACTATGCAAATGAAGTGATTAAGTCTTACTAAGAGGGGATTGGTTAGTTTGTGGCCCTTGTGGGAAGGTCATGCTTTGAAATTGACCAAGAGCTTGTTTATATATTCAGCCAGCCCTACAAAAGTTTGCAGACAGAAAGACCAGAAGAAAGAAAGAAGCAGAAGGAGAAAAGGGAAGAGAGGCAAGAAGAAAGAAAAAGCAGAGAGAGAGGAGGTGAGGAACTTCCTTAATAAGCTGTAACGTGGACCAAGGGTAGAAACACTGAAGACAGCAAGAGGCCTTGTTGAAAAGGTTCTATGGCAATCAGTGGTGACCCCAGAAACCTACATCTAGGAATGCTGCTAGGAGAGCTGAACTACTACACTGGCTATGAGCTGGGTCAGTTAGCAACAGAGAGGCCAACGGCAGGGAGGCCAGAGTCAGATAGGCCTGCACAGCTAAAAGAGAGCATGCACAGTCCAAAGAAAGCCTTTCCCTGGGGGTCAAGAGGATCTTGTCCTGCAGGGATTGAGATAAGGTGTACATAACTGAGAAGAGATGTACATGGTAGAGGGAAGGGTCTGTTTGCTTGCACACCCAAGAGGAACTGAGAGAGCTGTCCTTCACTGAGTAAGGAAGTGGTGTGCTCTCTACTTCAGGGTAGCATTCCCAACTTTGTGTACAAGCGTCCTGATTCTGATCCTGAGTTACAGCCTATTGATACGGATCCTGGATTGTTCTGTTATTTCCTTATTAAACTACTTAACTATTAGTATGATTGTGAGTTCTGTGCGGTCATTGCAACGGAGACATAGAGAGTGAAGTGGGAGGGATGGCTGGTGTCAGAGTTGGTAAAAACAAGTTGTAGAATGGAGGGATGTCTGATCTCCACCTCACAGGAATCAGTTTGTGCTGATCCTGGTTCTTATACCTAAGGAATCTAGACAAGTTCTGACAATATTATTACTTTTTACAGTCTCTCTAGTTTTACCGGTCATAATTTATGAAGAACAAGGTTATATTAACTCCCCAGTATTAGAAGGATTAACATATAATGTAGAAAAATATGCGTGTGTTTTAAGAAAATAATACATTTTATAATTAGAGGGAAAAAAAATCACATATGTCCTTTATCTCCAAGAAGAAATCTGAAAAAAGTTATTTTAATTTTCCAACTAGAATGTGTTGTATGATTCTAATATCTCATGTCCCATAATGGCACTGCTTCTCAATTATGCTCAAAGTAAAGAAAACACACAGTGGCCGTGTTCACTCAAATCTTCAGTCAAAGCAAAGAAGACTTAAGAAAGGTCTGGTTTTAATGTACTATTTCTATTTCTGAGACATTTGATTCAGCATTAAATAGTTCTATTGTGGGAGGAGACTGGCTTCAAACCCACCAGCCACTCCTGGGAAGGAAGGTTGGGCAATCCTACTTCCATAGTGATACTGCCTCAGAAACCCAAGGAGGTGTCGCTGTGAGTCGGGCCAACTCAAGGGCACGTAACAACAACAACAACAGCATTGGGGGAGGAGGTAGAGAGAGGGAGGTCAAAACATACCAACAAAATGTATCCCTGGCTTCTTTTCATTCTTTCTTTATCATTCATTGAAAGAAAATGTCATTCCCCTTCCTTGTTAACATTTTTCCTTATCACAAAGATAGATAAACATCTACTCATAAAAAGAAACATCACCTTTATATGTCTTTCTCTTCACATTAAGTTATCTTTCCAGAGCTCTGGTAGCATAGTGCCGAAGTCATTTGACTGCTAACCAGACAGCTAGTGGTTCAAACCCACCAGCCACTCCTTGGAAAGAAGGTTGGACAATCTACTTCTGCAGTGATACTGCCTCAGAAACCCACGGAGGAGTCGCTATGAGTCAGATCTGACTCCACCGCAGTGAATTAGTGACCATGAGAGTACATTATATTTAGACTGTATTTTGTAACTCAGTCTTTAGAAATCATGATTATTGAAACTTTGTCAGTCTTACTCTAATCCCTTTCTTTTTCTAGGTTGCTGTTTTGTCATTTCTTTTTTTAATTGGCATCCTAATTCTAAGACCAATGGGGCATAGCTCCATGAGACCATCTCTGAGCAGAAAGCAGGCACACTACAGCAATAGATTCTATATCATAAACAAAGAGTCTAAGAATGTTTAAAGAAAATTAGAAATATTTATTTTTCTAACAGAAAAGTTATTCTTTATTTAAGGAAAAGAAACTAATGAAACAAACTTCTCAGGTATTTATGTTATAGTAAAGAAGAATTTCTTAAAGTAAAACATAAATATTAGAAGCTAATCATTTGATTAATTTCTGATTTTTGAAGAGACATGTAATAAGTGTGACAAGTATCTATTACTGCCCAGTCTCTAATACCTAATGAAAAGAGAAAAAAGAAGGAAAAAAAATGAAAAAAAGAAGTTCCACCCATAAATCTTATTTTAGCTTGCCAAAACCAATATAATTAGTTATGAATATAAACCTGGGTAAGATAAAACTATGAAAATTTCATGACTTCAGAGTTTTCAATTAAAATGGCTTATTTGAGAACCGAGTTTTTATGCATATGATAGATAAAATGCAAAATAAGACATGAAATAAGTTAAATTAACTTTATTTAATTCTAGATTTTAATGACCAAAAGAAAACCAAATAGCCTATTGCTTAAAAAGTGGCATGCTAAAGCAAAATAAGGAAAATAAATTTTTGGTAATTAATTTTTAAAAATTAATACATGTCAGGAAGAATTATTTTTGAATCTGACTCTGATGATACATTTTAAACTGTAAGATGAGGTACAAGTAAGTATTAGAATAACTACACAACATCAAGTGAATTTTCAATCATCCTCTGAATTCAGGCCATAAAGCTAAATCAAGTCTCGTGCAAATGTCGGAAATGTTTGCATGATCTATGGAAAGCTTAATTTGTACTTTTATACACCAATATTCACTTTTTTTTCACCTTTTCTCTGTAGTCACTGCTTCCCTAACCTTAAGAGTGTGATTAAAAAGAATAATAAATCAATTTCAAGGTTGGGTATGAAAAAACGTATTTCTTACCCTGGCAGAGTGGAGTGAGGGAATCCCACTGATACATGCCCACAGGGTTCCGTATGCAAGTTGCATTACTGTGGCCAATCATTCTGTACCCAGGCTTGCAAAAATAATGTACTTTACTTCCAACTGTTCCTGCAGTTCTATTTACAATACCACCATTCTTCAGGGTCTGAGTCAGACTGCAGTAAGGTGCTAAGGACATACAAACACACAAACGAATGCATGAATAACTAACTAAATAAATGTTGAACTGTCCCTTGTTAAAAATAACAGAAATGAGCTACACATGTTTTAAATAGTGAGGAATGAGCAGCAACACTTAATTTGTTCTAAAAAGCACCCCAAAATATCTATGGCCAAGAGTCAAGTTTCCTATTTTGTAATTTTGATATTGCTACCTTAACAACAACAAAGCAGTTAACCAATTTGAAGGTAGAATCAAAATTAAAATTTTATAAAGAAATATGTAGATATAACATACTGAATTCCCTCACTCATCTCTTCAAAGCTAGTTACCTACTTATATAAGCATTTCAATCACAAGAATAAGAAATGATAAGGTACTACTTTGGGCATCATATTTAAAGGAAAATATTCTCACCATTAAAAGAGGTATCATTAAAGTGGAGAAAATAGAAGAGTATAACATTTGCGTAATCAAGATTATTAACTTTTTCTCTGTTTTTAAGTAGGGCTTTCTAATTGTACAATAATGTGTACTTTAGCTTGTTTTTAAAATACAGGATTTGATCAAAATAATTTACATTACCTTAGACTGATAAAAATCTGAAAATAGATTTAATCACCCCCATTGTAAGGAAACTTTTTTAAAATTATAGACATGTAGGAGCTCTTGTAGCATAGTGCCTAAAGCACTTGACTGCTAACCAGAAGGCTGGCAGTTCAAACCCACCAGCCACTCCTCAGAAGGAAGGTTGGGCAATCCTAATTCTGTAGTGATACCCCAAGGAGGGGTCGCTATGAGTCAGGGCCGACTTGATGGCACATAACAACAACAACAACATTTGTTAAAATAACATGGTCTTACCTAAACAGCATATAACATTTTGATGCCTAAAATGTTCTACATCTTATTTACATATGTGAAAAAAAAAAACTAAATTTATCATACAAAATTAGCTTTTATTACAGTATAAAATGACTTCAGCTGAATTAAAACAGTAAAAAAGAAAAAATTGTGAAGTGCTGCAAACTTGGTTTTTCCTTAACAAAGAAAATTTACATGTACTACTCCCCTATGGGGGTTCCATATACAAGTGCACACATATAGGTCTGAAGGCTTAATGGAGAACCTTGTGTTAGAAATTGATTCATAAGAAACTTTTGAAAGGGCTCCTATCATAACATTGCCCAGAAGTAACATCAAGGTACCTGGCCTTAGTTGTCAACCATGATTCTTTGAGAAGCATTCTGAGAGAATATTCTCAGCTGGAAAAGGCCTCTGAATCACTATTTCTTTTTCTTTTTTTTTTAAATGGGATGAATTTTTTAAATTAGAAGCCATTAACCACCGTAAAAAACTCTTAATTCACTGTACCATTAGCCATGTCGTTTTCCAACATTAATTGTTCTAGACCAAATTTTGTAAGTTTGAAAGGTATGACTAAATACCAACTTCCCAGATCATTATGCAAATAATAAAAGATAATAGGAAATAGAAAGAAAGGGCAGATTGAAAACCCTCCTCCAATGGTAAATATAAAGTAAATAAAGTCTCTAAATACTCCCAAAGGAGCAGTGAGACTACTCATTTCTTCTTTAGGTGCTACCCTTTCATTGTGTCATGGTTACATTTGTTATGGGATATAATATACAGGATGATTGCCTAACACTAGAAAGTTCAATAATCCTGTCAATTGTCTGCCCTTTTTACCATGTTTCTTTTATAATCAAGCTCCTCTTCTTCCCTAATTCACCTTGAGCAATGTATGGAGAGACCAACCAAAAAAAAAACAAACTCATTGTCATCAAATCAATTTCGACTCATAACGACACCTCCTTGGGTTTCTGAGGCAGTATCACTACAGAAGTAGATTGCCCCATCTTCCTTCTGAGGAGTGCCTGGTGGGTTTGAACCTCCAGCCTTCTGGCTAGCAGTCTTAGATACTACGCCAGCAGAGCTCCTATGGAGAGACCAGGGAGGGGAAGTCTGACACTGGTAGGGAAAGGGGAAGAATAGGACATGAAGTTCTGCCTGTTCAATCTCTGACTGCATTGAGACTAATGCAAAATCTCAGGCTTTGCTGGCCTGGCCATGGAAAAGGAAAGCTGTAGGAGGGGAAGAGTGAAGTAGGTATCCAGGACAGAAAAAGAATGGAATAGTTAGATATCTTGGAATTTCCAGGAGGTATTTCAATCCAGTCAGTATTTTTGACTTCACAATAATGAAGCTTACATACACTTTATTTATTATTGAAGAAGCATTAGTAACTCAGTATTTACATAGTGCAATTTATTTATTTGACTAGAGACATTTGATAGATAGACATTTGATCTGTCTTTTTGTTTTGTTTTGTTTTGTTTTCCTTCTCCTTTTCCAGTGATGGTGATCAACAATATTCCCCATAAGGCTAGGTAACCAAGACCTCGCATGGTACACAATGGTTAAAGATGCAATATGTGATAATGCTGTGGACTACAGTGCCTTGCCAATATCTTGGCATTTCAGAGATATCTTCATTTAATTGGTTTTCTAAAATTATTTGTAGTGAACTCCTATCAGAGATTCAAAATTATTAATAAACATATATTTTATTTTTCCTAATGTGGTTTATTATATCACACGGAATAATTTCCTATCATAGTATTCTGACTGCAATTAATTATTAAATTTCAGGTGTTAGCTTTAAATTATAAATTTCTCTATAAAATCTATTTTTTATAGATCCTTGCATTGAAGACACTCTTGTATTTAATGTGAACATCATTTACTAACCTGCATAACGAATCTTGAATCCTTTTTTACTGGTTGCATGATCAGTGGACCAGCGGAAATATAACTGATTGCTCTTACTTGTAAAATTTGATTGTTCAGTATGGTTCCCACTTAAGACTACTAACAGAGGACTTTGTCCAGAAGAACCTAATTGAATGAGAAAAGTATAGAAGTGTGCATATTAATTACCATCTATGAAATGCAAATAATATTTTTAGATTTTGATTAATTTGGAGTCTAAATGAACAATATGCAGCTAATTGGGTCCAAAGTGGACAAAAAATTCCAAACAAATATAGCAAAAAATATTCTCTAATAAAAAGAAAACAATAACCCACATAACCAACCTCCCGTGTATATTTACTCCCATTATACACACTCAGAACACAACAATAAGGCCTTTTGCCATTCCTAATAAAAATTTTATCAGAGGAAGTGACCATGTCTTTGAGAACTATACATGCAATTTTTATTCATGCAATGTTATTGAAAAACTTCATTAATGTTTTAATTTCCAACGAGAGAAGCTCTAATGATTTTTCAAAATAACACAAGTATTTAAATGTGACCAGGCAATTTTAAATTTGATCAGAGTGAAGGATAATGATAAGAACTACTGTTTCTTGTTATAGGTTAAGTTTCCTGAACATGTCCTGTAAGAAGATTGTATATTTATAATTAAAGAAAGCACACATGTTTCTTTGTTCAGGTACTTATTTTTTCATGTTAAAGAGTTGATGCATGTCCAAAGCAAAATGCCACTGAGAAATTAGTTATTTTGAATTAATGACATTTTTGATTTTAGAACTCAAAAAGGAAGTTTCAGGTATTTTTAAACTCATTTTAAATACATCATCCCTTTCTAACTGATCTCTTTATTGATAATGTAATGATCTTTCTGAAATATATACACATATTTTTAATATATATCTAGGCATGTACAGAAAAATAGCCTGGTGAAAATGGAGAGTAGCAGTTGCTATGACCAAGTTCGAAAATATTTTAAAAGTTTACCATTAAATATCACAATATTTATTTTGACCCATTTCTGAATAAACTGAGTTCCACAATGTTTAAAAGCCTATTGAAAAAAAAAAAAAATTGCAGGATATCCACTACTTGAACCATAAAGAGTAATATGCTCCTGGGCTAATAAAGTTAAAAATTAATACACTCAACATGTTTTCAGTCAACTCATGAGCTATAAAAGAGCCTTTGCCTAACAACAAAAAAAAAATAGATGAAATGAACATGACATTTACTACAACAAAAATGCCACTGCTTAAAAAAACTATTCATTTAAAACTATGACCTTTCATTTTATGGAAAAATCTTTGAGCCTAGAACAAGCCTAGTCATAGATCTCTGATAATTTTGACAGCGACTTGTTAAGAGTTTCTCTATTCTCTTCTTTGCTTTCTGTTTTTAATGGTAGTGATCAAATTGCATGTAGTTAGTGTATAAATTGTTGATAATGATTTTGCTTACATTTCAGAATACCTAGGTGACACAAACTAATGAGGAACAAAGGATTATTCATAACTTAAAAATAATTGTTTAAATTATATACAATTAATTATATATAGTATATATAGGAATAGGAGCTCTGGTAGCATAGTGGCTAAGGCACTTGACTGCTAACCAGAAGGCTGGCAGTTCAAACCCACCAGCCACTCCT
>NW_006921712.1:8382306-8403768 GCF_000298275.1 Orycteropus afer afer
GTGATACTGCCTCGGAAACCCAAGGAGGGGTCGCTATGAGTGGGGGCCGACTCGATGGCAAACAACAACAACAACATATATAGGAATAGATGTGTGTTCATACACACACTTGTATTAAGTTTGGTTGTTTTCCTTTTTTTTTTTTTTTTTGTCTATGGCAATTAATGGACCTCAGGTTAGAATATAACTGACTGCCCTATTGATAATGGAAGCCTAATTTTTAGCTAATGAAATACTACTATGCATTCTAAAGTTTGAGGTGAAAGCCTCCACCAATGCACACCTGTTTTAATATACACTTTAAAACAAAACACAAAGTGTATATTAAAACCGGTGTGCATTGGTGGAGACTTTCACCTCATATACACTTTAAAACAAAACACGGGAGCTCTGGTAGCATAGTGGCTAAGACACTTGCCTGCTAACCAGACGGCTGGCGGTTCAAACCTACCAGCTACTCTTCGGAAGAAAGGTTGGGCAATCCTACTTCCGTAGTGATACTGCCTCGGAAACCCAAGGAGGGATCTGCCTCGGAAACCCAAGGAGGGATCGCTATGAGTCGGGGCCGACTCGATGGCACATAACAACAACAACAACAACAACAAAACAAAACACTGGAAATAAAAATGTTTTTCTTCTGTCCTCTATTTCTGTGTATATAAATATGGCTTTAATTTCTAATTTAGTAGTTCATCTTTGGAAATATAAACATATATTCATATGGTATATCCAATTTGATTATTATGGTTTATCAAATCAGTAAAATGCATGCAAACACAATAAATCAATTGTATTAATTTTTTCACTTAAATTGTTATTTATCTGAATTCAATGACTAATCAGTAAAAACTCTGTTATTATTTGTAGTAATTATTACTGTAATTATATCTGGGCTAATTTTCTGGACTATGATTAGGCTTCTAAACAAAGAATAATTTCAAATTGGCAATTCAGCCACAAATTATTTTTAAACATAGCTTAGTTATACTAAAATATTCATTAGAATAGTATAGAATAATATAAGAAAATTATAAATGGTGTTAAAAACAGCATTAATCTCTACTCATTTAACTGTTTAACATTTTTTAAAATCGCACCTTAAAGTGTCAGCTAGCATTATATCATGCAGAATCTCCAAGAATCATTATTTTCTGTATTTCTAGTGAAACAATCATTGACTTTGATTAAAATGCTTCCAAGCCTCTTAAATATCCTTTTGAATTAATACAATAAAAAACTAAAACTCAAATCGGTCGAGTTGGACCTGACTCATAGTGACCTCCTCCTTGGGTTTCAGAGGCAGTATCACTAAGGAAGTAGATTGCCCAAACTTCCTTCTGAGGAGTGGCTGGTGGGTTTGAACCACAAGCCTTCTAGTGAACAGTCAAATGCCTTAGGCACTATGCTACCAGAGCTCCCCAATATAATACTTAAGGAAAGGAATAGATGTTTGAAATCAACTTTCTAAATCCTAACGTGAAAGAATTAGGGAATGTTGCTGTTGCTAGGGTCCATTGAGTAGTTTCCAACTCATAGCGACACTATGCACAGCAGAACAAAGCACCACCCGGTCCCGTGCCAGCTCCACAATCCTTGCTAAACCTGAGCCCATTGCCACAGCCACTGTATCAATCCATCTTGTTGAGGGCTTTCCCCATTTTCTTCGACACTTCACCTTACCAAGCATGACATCCAACTCCAGGGAATGGTCCCTTCTGATAACATGACCAAAGTAGGTGAGATGAAGTCTGGCCATTCTAGCTTCCTAGGAGCATTCTGGCTCCACTTCCTCCAGGACAGAACTGTTAAATCTTTTAGCAGTCCATGGCATTTTCAGCATTCTTTGCCAGCACCACAAGTCAAAAGCATCAACTCTTCTTCGGTCTTCCTTATTCTTATTTCCAGCTCTGACATGTATATGAGACAATTGAAAATGCCATGGCTTGTGTCAGCCCCACCTTAGTCCTCAAGGAGATGTCTTTGCTCCTCAGCACTTGAAAGAGTCCTTTGCAGCCGACTTGCCCCATGCAATACAGCATCTGATGTCCTCACTGCTGCTTCCATTAGCATTGATTGTAGAACCAAGCAATGTGAAGTCTTTGACAACTTTAAACTTTTCTCCATTTATTATGATGCTGCTTAAAAATCCAGTTGTGAGGATTTTTGTTTTCTTTATATTGAGATGTAATCCATACTACAAACTGCATTCTTCAGCCTTTGTCAGTAAGTGCTTCAAGCTGTCCTCATTTTCAGCAAACAAAGTTGTGTCACCAGCATTGTTAATGATTCTTCCTCCATTCCTGATGCCACGTTTGTCTCCATATAGTCCACCTTCTCTGATTATTTGCCCAGCATATACATTGGATAAGTATGGTGAAAGGATACAACCCTGACACTCTCCCTTCTTGATTTTAAACCACACAGTGTCTCCTTGTTCTCTTTGAATGACAACCTCCATCCTGGTCTATGTACAGGGTCCTCATGAGTACAATTAAGTGTGCTGGAATTCTCATTCTTCTCAATGTTACCCATAATTTGTTATGATCCACACAATCAAATGCTTTTGCATAGTCAATAAAACATAAGTAAACATCTTTCTGGTATTCTTTGCTTTGAGCCAAGATCTATATGACATCAGCAATGATATCCCTCGTTCCGCATCTTCTTCTGAATCCAGCTTGCATTTCTGGAATTTCTCTGTCAATATATCACTGCAACCATTTTTGAATTATCTTCGTAAGATTTTACTTGCAAGTGATATTAATGATATTGTTCAATAATTTCCACATTCTGTGGGATTACCTTTCTTTGGAATGGGTACAAATATGGATCTCTTCCAGTCAGTTGGCCAGGTAGCTGTCTTTCAAATCTCTTGGCATAATAGAGTGAATGTCTCCAATGGGATATCTGTTTGTTGAAACATCTCACTGAGTATTCCATCAATTCCCAGTGGCTGGTTTTTTGACAATTCCTTCAGTGCAGTTTCAACTTCTTCCTTCAATACTATTGATTCCTGTTCATATGCCACTTCCTGAAATGGATGAAGATCAACCAGGTCTTTTGGGTACAATGGCTCTGTGTATTTCTTTCATCTTCTTTTAATATGTTTTGCATTTTCAATATTTTCTCCATGGAATCTTTCAATATTGCAACTCAAGGCTTTTTTTCCTTAGTTTCATCAGCTTGAGAAATGCTGAGTGTGTTCTTTCCTTTTGGTTTTCTAACTCCAGGTTTTTGCACATTTCATTATAGTAATTGGCTTTGTCTCCTTGATCTGCTCTTTGAAATCTTCTGTTCAGCTCTTTTATTTTGTCATCTCTTTCATTTGCTTTAGCTACTCTCCACTCAAGGGCAATTTTCAGAATCTCTTCGGGCATCCATTTTAGTCTTTTCTTCCTTTCTTGTCTTTTTAATGACCTTTTGCTTCCTTCATGGATGATGTGCCTCATGTCATCCCATAATTCTTCTGGTTTTTGGTCACTGGTGTTCAGTGCATCAAATCTATTCTTTAGATGTTCTCTAAAGACAAGAGGAATTTATTCAAGGTCATATTTTGGCTCTCATGAAATTGTTTTAATTGTCTTCAACTTCAAGTTGAACTTGTACATGAGCAGTTGATGATCTGTTTCACAATCAGCTCCTGGTCTTATTTGGCTGAAGATACTGAGTTTTTCCATCTCCTCTTGCCACAGATGGAGTCAGTCTGATTTCTGTGTACTCCATCTGGTGAAGTCCATGTGTATAGATGCCATTTGTGTTGTTTAAAAAAGGTATTTGCAATGAGTAAGTTATTGGTCTTAATAAAACTCTATCATGCAGTCTCCAGTGTTATTTGTGTCACCAAAGCCAAATTTTCTAACTTCCAGTGATTCTTCTTTGTTTCCAACTTTTGCATTCCAGTCAACAGTGAAAATTGCATGTTGAGTCAAATTCAGAGTGCAGAAGTTGATAAAAATCCTCAATACCTTCATCTTTGGTTTTGGTGGTTGGTGTGTAAATTTGAATAGTGGTAGCATTAACTGGTTTTCTTTGTATGCATATGGATATTATCCTATAACTGACAGCATTGTACCACAGAACAGATCTTGAAACATTCTTTGCAATAATGAATGCTACGCCTTTCCTTTTCAAACTGTCATTCCTGATAGATCATATGGCTGTCTGACTCAATGGCCAAAACTGGTCCATTTCAGCTCACTAATGCCTAGGATATCAATCTTTATGCATTCCATTTCATTTTTGACAACTTCTAATTTTCCTAGATTCATACTTTGTACATTCCATGTTCCGATTATTAATGGGTGTTTGCAGCTGTTTCTCCTCAAATTGAATTGTGCCACATCAGCAAATGTAGGTTCTGATAGTTTTACTTTATCCATATCATTAAGGTTGGTTTTACTTTGATGAGGCCGCTCTTTCCCAGTCATATTTTGAGTGTCTTCCAACCTAATGGGCTGGTCTTTCCACACTGTATCGGATAATATTTCAGGGCTATTCACAAAGTTGCCCAGCAACATATCAGACATGTTTCTCTGCTATTCTTAAGGTTTTTCCTGGCTAATTCTTTGAGAAATGGATGGCCTCTTCCTTCTTCCTAGTCTGTCTCAGTCTGTAAGCTGCATTGAAACCTGTGCACCATGTGCAAACCTGCTGGCATTTGGGACACCTGTGGCAAAGCCTCAAGCCTCACAGTAACATGCATGCCACCACAGTACAGTAAATTGACAAACAAGTTGTCTTCCTTTGGTGTTTGAAACCTCTCTGCCCTCCCCTTACCTGGATCCTGTGGCTCTATTGTGCCTTACTTCCCTGCTCCTTCCTGTCTCTTGGGTATGGGGCTTATCTCCCTCTCCTTGCCTGGATTCCACAGCTCTGTCTTATCCCTGGCTCTTCCCTGCCTCCCACATCTGGGTGTAGTGCCTGTCTCCGTCCCCTTACCTGGAATCCTATGGCTCTGTATACTTCGTAGAGAATAGCTAAAGCAAATTCAATATACTTTTTGAGTGTAAACATTCTAATTGCTTAAAAAGTTCATAAAATGACAATAGTAGGGTGTTTTATAGATGATTTGATCTCTTAAAGTGACAATTCCCAGAGTAATTCATTCTTTGTTTTGTGGGGACATCATTTAATTCAAGACTATATTCAAGCCCTTATATTATTAAAAACATTATATATGTGTGTGTGTGTGTGTGTGTGTGTATTTATATTATATATAGATCATAGATCACTGGTATATAAATATAGAGCAAAGAAACTTACCATCAAATATTTCCAGTGCATCAAATTGTTTTTCACTTTGAAATGTATCCACAAAGATGGTTATATTATAGTTTGGTTCCACTTTAATACTCCAAGAACACGTCTGAGAGTTAAAATAGTTGCCTGGATACCCTGGACTGAGGATTACTCCAGATGATTCTGTGCGGACTTCGTTTGCTGGGCATTGTGCTAGAGAGAAAAGTATAGGGAATCATTTTCCTTTACAAAATGAATTCAATTTCAAAAGAGAGTTTCTATTTCTATTCCTATATTTATACAAGCCAAAAAAGAATATAACCTTATTGTACTGTGATTAAATTCATACAGGATGTCAAACACAGCAGGAGAGCAACTTTGAATAAAAATAACTAGCATTTAGTATTACTCTACAATCTAATATATATATATACACACACACACACACAATATATATATAAAGATAATATTAACTAAAAAACACAGATTAAAACAACTTAATTACATGTATCATTTTCATCTGTAATTTTGGTAAAATCAGTCCTTAAAATATATTATGCCAATTAAAAAGTGCACATGTTGATAGTTAAATTAAAGAAAAAAAAAAAAAAAAGAAAGAAAGAAAAGAAAAGAAGTCAGAATTTGTATATGTATGTATGTCATGTAGGGCCAGAGCCTGAAACTTTAGAAACTCCTTGGAACTGCCTAGACTTTGGAATAAGAGCCAGAGCTTTCCTTGGCTCTGATGTAAATTGAAAACAATATACCTATCCCTCAGGACTATAACTGAGATCAAATATAAGTAATTATTTTTCTTAAATTTAAAGCACTATATGGACAGAAAAAGGAGCTCTGGTGGAATAGTGATTAATGCATTTGTCTGCTAACCAGAAGGTTGGCAGTTCAAACCCACCAATCGCTCTGTGCAAGAAGGATGGGATAGTGTGCTTCTGTAAAGGTTTACAACCTTGGAAGCCCAGTAGGGGTTGCTATGAGTCAGATTTGACATGATGGCAGTGAGTCTGGTTTGGTTTTGGATATGGATAGAAGGTGTTACAAGGATTCTGGGGTTGGTTTATCCACATGCCAGTCTTTTTTCTGACATAAAGATGCTACCAGAACATATTGTTTTTCCCCTTCAGTATTAAACTTGAGAAAATATTCAGCAAATCTAATGAAAACTGTGATGTTGTCCTTGAAGCTATAGTTAGTAGATGGCACTGGAACTTTGGGTCACCTGGAAATAACAAACATGCTACTGATTTGTAAAAATCTACCTGGAGAACTATTAGCACATTCCAGGGTTTGAATGTGATGTAGTGATTATAAATCAGAAGCAGAATCTTAACATAGCTATTCTTATTCCTTCTATTTTTAAGTTGCTGCTTTGTTATTGTTGTTGTTCTTTTATTGTGTGAGAAAAGAAGACAAAATGAAAATATAAGAGAAGTTATTTGTATCATTTTTCTTACTATATTTAAAAGTATTTTTTCAGGCATACATAGTTTTCAAATGAATTTGAATATGTTTTCCCATGAGCTAACATGTGTTTGATTCATTTTATTTCTCTTGTTTCTTTCATATATGCCTATTCCTTCATGTTCATTCCTATAAACTGCTGCTAGAAGCAACACCCACTTACAGTGAGAAAGTTTCAAATGACTGCTGGCTTTCCTACAGCTGAACTGTTCTTTTTCTGGCATCAATCACACATTAAGAAATACACTATGTCTCCTCAGGGGACTATTGGCAACCTCCTACCACAGAGAAACATCTGATTGAGGTTTCTGTCAAAAAAAAAAGTCTGAAAAATCTTACCACCATAACACATTTCTTATGTGCTTTAAGTCATCATACTTCTACATAATATTATTTCTTTAGCTTATTTTGAAAATAAATAAATAGATGTGAGGCTTAAAACTCAATGCTGTGATCAACTACCCTTTGCCGGCCTTCAGCAAGAGCAAATTATATTAGAATTTATAAAGAATTAAGATTAATTCTTAAAGATACCTATAGCTGGGGGAAAACTGTGAAACTGAGAACTCGAAACAACTGGGAAAAGCTGCCACTTGCAGCTCTTAAAAATCCATGGTCATTATCATAGATACCCAAAAGAAAGCTGTCACTTGTCTGCCATTTTTATGTGGCCTCCCTCTGGTGCTATCCAGAGAGATAGTCATTATTAGAAGGTCACTGATTCTCTTTAGTGTTCATTTAAAATTTATTCTTGTAATATTTTATAAAAATGAATATTCTTTTAGAGTTCTGAACACCATTGATAGATATCCATTGTGTATAAGATGAAGCCTACCTGACACTGAAGACCTTTAAAAATCTGGTCCCCTCTAAATACTCCTTTCCCCTAACCACACTTTAAGAGCAAGATACAAGGAGCTACTTCATCTTTCCTGGACACCCCATGCAATTTAACAGTTTTCAAACCTTTGTTATCACTTCTTACTCTTTAAAATGGTTTTCTTTTTTAATGTAAGAAATATCACTTTTCAAATATCCCTCACTGAGTTTTTTCCTAAATTAAAATAGGCATATAACAAGGTAGATATTTATTTAAGCATAATGCTAATTGCAAGAGAACCATCTTTTCTTATCACTTCTCAAAAATTGGTTACAATTATTAAAGTGGAACTTCTAAAATTGTGGTTATAGAACTTGAAGATTTGTCACTAAAAACTAATGTAAAGTTTTGTCAAGAATCTACTGGAGGATTGGACTACTCTTGAGCTTAATCAATTCAATTAAAAGAAATTCAGTGCTTAAATAAAGATTATAATTAAGTGCTTAACTATTTTGTAAAAAGATATCTTATCCCATATTTCCTTTCTAAATAATGAGATATTTAGAAATGGTAACGAAAATAACTTCCCATTAAGGTTTTAAATACATTTACCCTTGAATTGAAACAGATGAGAAGTAGATTATTTTAGGTAGTAATTGCCGTGAGTTCAGTAAAAATGGCAATCTGGCACAAGTAAAGTGAGGGTGTCTTGTCTCCGCAGAATACTCCCTCCAAATGTAGGTGACAATTGAGGTCATTTGGTGATATTTCTGTGCTGATTTACTCTGTTCTTGATTTGTCATGAATTAATTTAAAACTAGGTTAATCTCAGAACAGTGTACTTAAGGGAGATTACTTGTTTTTACAATAGCAAATATGTATGACTTTCTTAACTTACTAAGACTGTCCTTATTTAAAGCTGTCTATTCTGCGGAACTTTAGGTCATGGAAGTTGTGATTAAAACATACTTTAAAATTTCCAAGACACATCTCAGTTAAATTTTACATAAAATGGCAAAAGATGAAAACTGCAAAAATTAACCAACAATCTCTCTCTCTCACCTTCAGAAAAAAATTCTTAAGTAGAACATTGATTGCTCTTGAAATATGGTACTGATACTAATTTTCTCTTTGTCAGAAAATAATGTTGCAGTCTTAAGATTTTGTACAGTGTGAATCTCAAATTCTAAGTGAGGCAATTAAGAGGTGGAGAATTTCAGTGACATGTATAAAAACATAGATGGTTTTAGTGTTTAAAGAGAAGAGTAGACCAGATTTCTACTATGGTATTTTCCCCACCTGGCTCATATTGTTGTTGTGTTTGCCATCAAGTCAGATACGACTCACAGCAATCCCTCCTTGGGTTTCTGAGGTGGTATCACTACTGAAGTAGATTGGCCAACCTTCCTTCCAAGGAAAGGCTGGTGGCTTTGAACAGCCAGCCTTCTGGTTAGCAGTCTAACTTAGAAATAACTTATGGTTATTTAATAGTAATTCATTCACAAATATTTACTGATTTCCTTTAAATGTTGAAAATTTTCTCCCTCAGGGTAATAAAAGCCTGCCTCATTATAAAACGAGACAACACAAAGTTTCTCAGACATTTTTAAAGAATCAATTCCCAGATGTATGTACTTGCAAAATAAGGTCAGTTACTACTGCAATACAATTTTTAAAAAATGCCTTAACTAGTATAGAATTTTACATTATACAATACATGAATTGGTAAATTACTTATCATACATTCCTCATTCCCTTAAGTCTTAAAAAATAATCCTGTAGATAAAGCTCATAAACTATTATATATATATATATATATATATAATGCCTAAGGGACTACATAGTTTAGACTTAGACTCCAGGTGTTTTCAACAGTTTCATTCCTTAAGGAATGATAACATTCATATTTTTTGTCTAAGAAGAGTTCTCCATTCTTCAAAGTCACTAAATTTGTACCATGATTTTGATAAGCAGACCTGTAGCACTTAGGGACTACATTGAGTTTGAAGCTTAGTTTTCATTTTTCTAATATTTTCCCTCCAATGGTACCAATAGTGGTAGCTTTTAAATGATATTTTAAAAGTGATCTAAGTATATTCTAATCAACTGAATCAATGTGTCAACATCAAATCTTTTTCTATTATTATATATTCTCTATTTTACTGTATATGGTCTACACACTTTAAAGACATTAAAAAAACAATATATTTTTGCATTTCATTGTTCACAACACATGTACCTTTCCTTGCTTATAAATTTTACATCAAAAGAAAAAATATTAAATGCTAGTTAATTATATGTCCACTGAAGTATTTAGGGGGAAATGTCTGAGTTTACTTTGAAAAGCATCAAAAACATAAGTTCTATTAATGGATAGATAGAAAAAGAGATGATGGATAGACATGCACTAAAAGAAATATTATGAACATTAATGGTAGAATTCAGGTAGTTGGTGGTCAGTGTTCATTATAAAATTCTTTCAATTGTGTCATATGTTTGAAATTTTACATAATAAATTGAAATAAAAGCATGGTTTCTCATAGTATGTAGCTCTGATTTATTTTAGCTAAAAGAGAAAGAGTAATTAGATAATTCAGTTAGTAGAATACTTTAATTGCAATGGTATCATAACATTCAATACAGACAAATACAGACCAAGATGTTTGGACCAATGCAGATATCAAAATATTCTATATTGAAAAAGTACATTTTCAGTATCAAACTGTACATACCTTCACATGTTGGGAGAGAACCTTCAAACTGCAATTGGGAACTTAGCTTGCAAGTCAATGTGTCAGTCCCTGATAAAGTGTACCCAGGATGACACTGGTACTTCACAAAATCTCCTAAAAGAGGCAACACAATATTCTTGGAAATTTGTTTCCTGAATTTCCATAACATATATATGGAGTGTGTGAATCCATCAAATATATGTGATTATTAAATAATGAAGTCATTTAATAAAGAATGTGTGTACTCAGTCTGCTTAATAAAATAGCATAATTTTTCATTCTTCATTTATAAAAATAATACCTTAAACTTGAGCGCTGTTTATACAGAAATTAGATGGCATTTTTCCTTCCCTACCTATGTTCATTTCAATTCTCCCAAGATTAGGGAAAAAAAAAAAAAAAGAAAAAGAAGAAGAAAGAGGTGAAATATATGATTAATATTTAAGATTCTAGAATAGAATGGTTTTAAGTATCGGCAGAGAGGGTGAATCCATGACCTTGGCCTAATTAGCACAATGTTTCAATAACTAAGCCATTGTAACCATAGCAGAAATTTGGCCATATAGTTTGACCAACTGATCTAACACATGGTGCTGCAATAGGACAAAGTATTTTTAATTGTTGTTTATTTATGTTGTTACATACCGTCGAGTCAGACCCAACTCATAGTGACCCTTCCTTGGATTTCTGAGGCAGTATCACTAAGGAAGTAGATTGCCCCATCTTCCTTCCTAGGAGTGGCTGGTGGGTTTGAACCACCAACCTCTGGTTAGCAGTCAAGTGCCTTAGGGACTATGCTACCAGGAATTCTGGGACACTATAATTATACTGCAGACATATGCCATGAATGCTTTCTTAATGTGACCTGATGATTATTTAATGGATTAAATGATTAATATAAAACAATAAACCATAATTTCTAAATAGTATCATTAAATATATTCTACCAATTGTATTCCATTATAATGAAAGGCCAACATTACATTAATCATTATTTTAGTCACAAATGATTAGGCTCTACCTCAAGTGTGCGAACATGTTGGTCTAACTTAACAGAAATATATGCTCAAGTTTGTTTCTGAAAACATTATTCGAAGGATTTATACTCCCCTGAAAAAAACAAACCCCCTGTTAAGTTGTTGCTGACTCTTCATGACCCTACAAGTCAGAGTAGAACTGCCCCACAGGGTTTCCGAAGCTGTAAATCTTTACAGAAGCAGACTGTCACATCTTTCCTCTCTGAAGCATTTGGCAGTGTGAACTGCCCACCTTTTGGTTAGCAGGTGCGAGCTTAACCACCACCCCACCAGGGCTCCTCACAAAAGATGCATAGTATTTACTAAATGCTATAGGAAAAAAAAAAATGTGTTAATAATGACAAAAGCAAAATTCAAATAGAAAAAAAAAAATCATGATGAGAAAGAAAAACACACGTATTAGACACATGACCAATACTTAACAATGTTTTGGGGGATATATATATGTCAAATTACTCATTTTCTATTCTGAGCAACTACTGAAATTGAAGGTGGATGGAAAAAAGTCAGGTTGAGTTGATAGTACTGTATTGATGAAAATATTACCAATTTCAAAATCCTCATCCTCAGTAAGTATTTCTGCCAGTGGAACTGCTGGGGGAGGTTGACACTTCTTGAGCTGAAATGCTGAAAGGTTTATGGAAAAAAGAAAAAAAAAGCAAAACTGGAATTACATTTTCTGGTTAAACAAAACATTACAAAAAGCACTCCTCTTGAAATGATAATGCTTAGATATGCTGATACATCTATACTTGTTTTATAAAATGCTCACAAAAAATTTCAAAAACACAGTTTGGTAAAGCCATAGTATAAATGTCTAAGAAGGCAAATCCTCATAAGTTTATTTAATGCCAAGCATAACGTAAAGTTTGAGGACAAAAGTATACAGTGTTCCAAAAATTATAACAGTTTATTTTACTGTGAAATTCTGAGATTGAAATAGTGGAACCATGATCCGGCTCTGTGTTATATTTAAACTTGATAACATCTTATCTTGTCTCTTGTCCTGAGACACAAGTTGTGAAAACAGAAGTAAGGGATAGATAGATAGATATTACATCATTTTCAGATTTTTTTTCCCTCGAAATCATTAGAGATTTGCTTTCACTAAACCTATAATTATACAGTATTTGGTAAAGCACTTATCTGGAGACATGCATGAGGGCATCTATGAAAGGTAGCAGATGTATTTCACTGATCTCTTATGAAAGTTTCATTATAGTATATTTTCTTAGAATTAACCAAAATTCACTGCCAAATATTACTTGATGAGGTAAGATTTGAAATAATAAAAATATCACTAAACAAAAAACATCACGGGAAACTCTTGCATCAGTTATTGTAAGAAATTCTATCTGGCTGTTGAGGGTAAAGTCAAAGAATTTTAGATAGCAACAAATCATATGTCAACACTACAGGAAAAATCAAATAGAGTTCCCTGTCTTAATCAACAGAGTGAATATAAACTGACCATGAAAATTGAGGACAAAGAAACCTCCATTTGAAAAATCACTGTGAAACTTGAGCAGGACTTGATTCGTTGAACTATAAGCTGTTTCGAGGGCTGTATTTCCACTGAAAACTCCTAGCTGAGGTGAGTTCTGGTCAGGACCATCCCTAGGAAAAAGAGTAAGAGTACTTTGAATGGGAGGCTGTTAAATGATAGCTTAAATTAGCAATTCATTTTCTTCTAACAGTGGGCTGTTTCTTGGTAAAGCAGGATAGTGTGATCTCTGTGCTCCAGGCTATAGCACTGGCAACAGTGACCTAGAAAAGTAGAGCAGATTCACTCTTTACTTTCGAGGCTGACCTTTTCAGATGAATTTTAGAAACATGGTCATATTTATTTTAATGACTGCAATACCATTTATCAGTTTCCTTTAACATCTCCATATTTTAAAGTCTAAAATTCAATGTTGTCTATTTAATTGTAAGTGAGATTCATAGAATTTTGACAATGAATTATATTTAAAAAAATTGAATAAAATATAACCATCTTCTGGATAATGATTTTAGAAGTATCCAGATGTTTAATGTTCATAAAGTTGACAAACATTTTCAGTCTTCTTTTTTATGAGTGTTCTAACAATAATTATTCCACATATCATTGTTAAGAACTTTTGAGTGTACTTTCTAAACCTATAGATCAATGCAGGTAAATTGCTGATATTATATTGTGGATGGTTTTTATTGCTTTGAATTGGCAGTTTCACGTGATTAACTTAATATTTCAAATTCTCTGTTTCTTCTCATTCTCATAACTATTAGTTCAGGTAATTATCTTCCTCCAAGATTTCTTTTTACATCCTTAAAAGCCATCCTTCCTTTTTCCCTCAAGTAATATATTCTTCATCAAATAGGACTGGCTATTCTACAATCAGGAGCTCTGGTGGAGTAATGCCTGAGGCATTTGACTGCTAACCAGAAGACTGGTGGTTCAAACCTACCAGACACTGCTCAGAAGGAAGATTGGGCAATCTACTTCCATAGTGATACCACCTCAGAAACCCAAGGAAGGGTTGTTATGAGTCAGAACCGACTTGACAACAGAGGCCTTTTTTTTTTTTTTATTCAACAATCAAACTTTTACAACTTTCTTGTTTGAAATCCATACATGGATCATCATTGTTCTTATGACAAAGCCCAGAATCCTCAACATGATTTATCAGGTCACGTATTATTTGTCCCTGTCTACCCTTGCCATGCCACTTCTTTCTTTCTCTGGGACTCTTTAATAAGAGTTCAGCCACAACATACCTTATGTCTTCTACTTCACTGAAGTTACAATGTCTTCTATTACAACCTTTCTAGTAACCAGAACAACTCCTATCTCCTTCAGTTTCCATGGGGAAAGCTTCTGGTCCTTAATTCACTATCATTCCCTATGTAACACAGGGAAGAGAAGTTCTGTAATGTTTATAAGATATGCAAGACAGGTTATGTGTAGTAGTCTTTTCTTTAATATTTCTAGAAGCATCATATTCTTGTAAGGGAAAAGGATACTATAAGTTTTTCTTTAAGGAAAAAAACACTTAAAAATGTTAAATGAAATAATATTGGGATGTTCTCATATATTAAGAGGAATCATGAATGTTTCTAATGTTGTTAGGTGATGTCGAGCCAGTTCTGACTTGGACACCCCACGTGACAGAGTAGAACTGACCCACAAGGTTTTCTAAGCTCTCATCTTTATAGCCCTTATAACCTGTGACATGCAAATGACACAAGCTTGCCTGCTGAAAGTGAAGATGACTTGAAGCACTTACCAAAGAAGTTTAAATACTACAGCCTGCAGTATGGATTACACCACAACATAAAGAAAATGAAAATCCTCACAACTGGACCAGTAAGCAGCATTATGATAAATGGAGAAAAGACTGAAGTGGTCAGAGATTTCATTTTACTCAGTTCCACAATCACACCGATGGAAGCAGCAGTCAAGACATCAGATGATGTATTGCACTGTGCAAATCTGCTGCAAAAGACCTCATCTTTGCTGAAGAGCAAAGATGTCTCTGAAGACTAAGGTGCACCTAACCCAAGCCATGGTATTTTCAATCATATGCATGTGAATGCAGGAAAATGAATAAGGAAGACTGAAGAAGACTTGATGCTTTTGAGTTGTAGTGTTGGCAAAGAATACTGAAATAAATTATCTGCCAGAAGAACTAACAAATCTATCCTAGAAGAAGTGCAGCTGGAATGCCCCTTGGATGTGAGAATGTCCAGACTTCTCACCTCTTTTGGTCAGGTTTCCAGAAGGAAACATTCCCCAGAGAAGGATATCATGCTTGGTAAAGTGAAGGCTCAGTGAAAAGGGAAAGAGCCTCAAACAGATGGATTGATACAGTGGTTGCAATGATGGGCTCATGTATAGCAAGAATTGTGAGTATGACACAGGACCAGGAAACGTCTTGTTCTGTTGTACATAAGGTCACTGTGGGTCAGAGCTGACTCAATGCATCTAATGACAAGAACAATCTTTACAGATAGCCAGGTTTTACTCCTTCAGAACTGCTGGATATGTTCAAACCATCAGCCTTTTGATTACTAGTTGAGCTCTTAAGCATAGCACCACCAGGGTTCCTTAAGAATATATCTATGATATAGCAACACACACAGGAGCTCTGGTAGCATAGTGCCTAAGGCACTTGACTGCTAACCAGAAGGCTGGCTGTTCAAATCCACCAGCCACTCCTTGGAGGGAAGGTTGGGAAATCTACTTCTGTAGTGATACTGCCTCAGAAACCCAAGGAAGGGACGCTATGAGTCGGGTCTGACTCGACTGCACATAACAACAACAACAGCAACACACACACACAAAAATATTACCTGAAATTTATTGTTTGTATCTCTGGACTTAGTAAATGTATTTTCCCATATATACCTTATGAATTTATTTCTAAATATGAAATTATAAATATTAGTGACAAATCATAATAGCTTATCAAAATTATAAATTGCTTTTACTTGAAAAATCACATACCATACAGCAATGTAATCATTAACAGCTTCAGTCTGCAACAAGGTGAAGTTGATGTAAACTCCGTGACCCTGAGGCACTGTGATAAGCCAAATGCAATCCTTCAAAATTGGATATTCATCTGGAAATCCAGGGGAATAAATAGTACCATTCTGAGATGAAACATTATATCCACAAGGAGCTAAAAAGAAGCAAAGAAGAATTAAGACTAACATAGTCATCTTTAAAAAAGATAGTTAAAAATTTCTAAATCTCTAAAGTCCTCTATGCTAAAACTTTCAATTCTTAATACTTATGAAATATCACTCAGTAACTAAAAAATAAGAAAACCAAACTCACTGCTGCCAAGTCTGATTCAACTCATAGGAACCCCTCCTTAGGTTTCTGAGGCTGTATTACTACGGAAGTAGATTGCCCAGTCTTTCTTTTGATGAGTGGCTGGTGGATTTGAACCACCAACTTTCTGGTTATCAGTCAAATGCCTTAGGCACTAGTATGTCAAAATTATGCCAGTAAAATCTTGAAGCCTTAAAAGACTTATGCATTAAGGTTAAGTTATCTTAGTTTCATTTAATATATTCTTCAAATATTCAAAATTCCTTCAGAATAAGATAATTCCCATATGATAAAAATTTAAAAAAATAAATAAATAACTATAGGTTTACCATGACCGAGGTAATAGACACTTTGATGTGGATCAATCTGACACAATGGATCTTCTGAAATTATGCACAAATAAAAAATTGATATTTTTTTTTACGTCAGATTTCTAGAACCTATATAAGCTAACAAAAAGAGTGCTGTTTAACTCTTTCCTGAAACATAGACACTGTCAATTTTTTGTAGATGTTTAATGGGATAAGATCATGGAAGTCACGATTTTCCAAAGCACTGCCATATCTTATTCGTTTTCAACTATGTGAATAATTACAATATCCAATCATGTGTTATTATTTTATTTGATAAATTCATATGCACTGTTGCCATGGGAACTGTTTTACTTCATTTATGGATAAATGATATGACATTATGTTAGTGGGATAACTTAAGATCCTGTCTTTAAGGTAGTGGTACAGTATATCAAAGTCATAGAAAAGTGGACTTTGCAATCAAATCAAAAGCCAATATACGTAGAATGAACCTCACACACTGGATTCATCTGAAGCATTCAAAGGTTTTTTGCAAAAGATACACAGTTTAGCTGGGGTGAATAAGTCTAAATAGAGAAAATACAAAAAAAGAAATATTTAGTAACAAGAAGAAAGGAATGATGAAATATTATTTGGAAGTATATGATATATTGTTAAATTCAATGTACAGACACATACTGATTTCAAAGAAGATAGGGAAAAGTATCAGTGTGCAATAGATTGGATCTGGTCTGAGTCTCAGATAAATTCATTAGAAAGACTATGGTGAAATGACTATACTGCATAATACAGTAAGTGGGATTTGGATTCTGACAAACCTGGATTTGTAATCCAGTAAAACAGATTGTCACTTGGAAGCTCCATTTCTGCAAGCTACGTGAGGTCAGAGCCTGGGACATATTGATACTTAAAATCTGTAAAATGGAGCCAAAAGCTATGCTGTAGTCACAACAAAGAGTCCTTGGGTTGTGCAAATGATTAACATGATCAGCTGCTAAACTAAAGCTTTTTTTTTTTTTTTTTTGAGTACACCAAGAGGCACCTCAGAAGAAAGGAATGCTGATTTACTTTAGAAAAATCAGCCAGATGAAAACCCTATGAAGTACAGTATTCTCTACCCTGACACACATGGGGTCACCATGCTTTGGAATAGATTCAATGGCAAGTGTAGTTACAATAAACTCCTTGTCCTTTCCAAACTTCATGCACTTGTTCCCTCAAAGCTCAAATGTTCTTTTCCTACCTTGTTACCAGTGTAAATTTGTATCTTCCTTAAAAACTACTCAAAGGTCTTTGCTTCCTTTAAGGCTCTCTTGCTTGTTTTAGTCAAAGGTTAAGCCAGTATTACCCTAGATGCTCATTGTCTGTCTCACTTATCATAGGCTATTAGTTGCCAGTTTTTCTTGGCCATTAGAATTTCAATGCTTAGAAGGCAGGGGCTATGTTTTGTCTCTGTTCTAGCAACCACTTTTCATAAATTTCAATTGCCAAGTTCAAATCATGGTAGACAATAGACAATAAATAGTTGATGACTTGATACATTAGTGAGAAAAAATTTTAAAAAATTAAATAAATATATAGAAGCAATTAGGCTGGTATAGCGTAAGGGTAATTTGAGGTTAGTTTGTTTGATTTTTGTTTATAACACTAAGATTCCTCCTTTGTTCAAACTGGATCATGTAATTGTCTAACTAACTTACACATAGTACTGCCTTTAACACCGGAAATCAAACAAACAAAAATCACTGCATCCTATTCTTAAAAAAAAAAAAAAAAAAAATCACTTGAGTGGTGATTGTTGGGGTAAGACTCATAATTGTCCTCTGATATTATTTTTATCACTTAATAGCTTCATGACACTGAACAACTCAGCTACCCTTGCCATGATTTATCTGTGATATTCAAATAATGCATCCATTCACCCACTTATTCAGCAGATAGTTATGAAGGGTGCTAGGAAGTGGTAAAAGCTGAGACATCACCATTGCCTTGGTGGAGGTTACTGAACAGAGATGGAGACAGGTATTAAACAATTAAACACTAAATAAATAAAAATTCCAACTTGTGTAAGTTCTATGAAAGAAAAAAAATATTGTCATTTAAGACAGTAATATTCTGTCAATGCAAATATAAATTTTCTCAATGAAAAAAAAACCAAAAAACATTCTGCTTTCCTGCTTTGTATTCTAGAGATGAAGACAAGGGCCCTTAAAAAAGATGACTCAAAATTTCCTCTACCATTTTCCCTTCCCTGTCCTTCTAGTTCCAAAGAAGTCTTTACTCTCACTGTGGTGGCATCAAAGACATATTTGATGTTCATATCTGGTTGGTATCTTACTTTAATCCCACAGAGACTGTGGGTTTATGATCTGGCTCTGGATGAAGTGAATACATCCTCCTCTCATTTTCCTGAAAGTGAGGTTCAAAGTGGACCGTGAAGTACCAAACACCTACTGCTGAGGCAATTCTGATTTATAGCATCTCTATAGGACAGAGTAGACCTGCCCCATAGGGTTTCTAAGGCTAAATATTTACGGAAGCAGACTTCTAGAACTTTCTTCCACAAAGCAGCTGGCAGGTTTGAAGCACTGACCTTTCAGTTAGAAGTTGAGCACTTAACTACTGTGCCACCAGGACCCCTAGGACCCTGAGATCAATAATAAAGCACAGTGGACAGCACAGTAGTAATAGGCAGGATCAAAGCACAGCAGGTTACAAGATGTCTCCCAGCTTCTCACTTATCTGTCCAATTGATTCTCTTCAAAATGTGACTATGCAGAAAATTAGCTGATGCTGAGATTACCAGCATACTTTGCATTGTAATTAGAAATGGTATAAACCTAACCCTCTTCCACTCTAGTTCTACAAAAAGGTAGATAACTTCACTTACACATTTACAAAACTACATTAATATTAAAATTAAGAGTTTAGGTTGGGAGAAAATATTGCTGTGCAAAGCATAGTTAATGAGGCAAAAAAAAAGTTCCCATGTTACTTTTACATGTATTTTTCCAAAGACAAATAAGAACCTAAAAATTATTAAGATTCATATTTTCATAATACTAAGAACACCAGCATTAACATGACTGAAAATGATGGAGATACCTAGACTGAAAGCCTTATAACAAAAACTAACCAAAACTCAATGTCATTGAGTTGGTTCTGACGGGTTTCCAAGGCGGTATCTCTCCAGAAGTAGATTGTTCAGTCCTCCTTCTGAGGAGTGGTTGGTGGGTTTGAACCTCCAGCCTTCTGGTTAGTAGTCAAATGCCTTGGCACTAAGCCACCAGAGCTCTTGAACACTTTATAGAAAGTAAAAATTACTTAAGTGTCTATTTAAATGGGAAACAAACCTCATCCCATTCCTGATCTCCTAGCAAACTCAAATCCTTACCACTGTCTGAAGTTCCAATTGTGGAGTTTGCTCACTAGTTCGTAATATTGATTTTGGAGATGGTGAAGCTTTCATGTTGCTCACATCTACAAACACATACAAAGTGATGTGTGTATTTAGTTGACTCTTGGTCGTGTGTGAAGCCAGAACTAGAAGATACTAGATTAGCCACACAAGCATGGCAGACTCCAGCTGAGTAAGATGGAGACGCCTGTAATTAGTTCATTTTAACTGGAACCACCACCATCATCACCAAAAGTTATCTTACAGCTAATTTTGACTCACAGTGACTCCATGTGTTTCAGGACAGAACTAAGCTGCATACACAGTGAAAATCAAGGAGTACTGAGACATCTATTTGTTGCACTATCTTTTTTCTCTATAGAATATAGAAATGTGACTTTCTCTGAATAGAAATAGAAAAATAGAGCATGTTAAATGATATTAAATCACCAATTACATTTTAAAAATTTAAACATACATTACGAAAGTTACAGATAATTTGTAGTTTTCTCCATGATTGCCTTAAGATTTTTGCCTACACATTAAGAATGTGAAGAAAAATTTTGTAATATTGAACAACTAGTAAGTACACTTGTCATGAATATTTATGTATTTTAAACTATTTGCTTCATTAATACGCCCATGTACTGAATGAATGTCTAATCTCACATACTGTGTGGAGAACCATAGGTATTTCTGATCTCATTTTCGCTTCACTTACTCTGACTTCCTTATAATATTTTTCAGATAAATGATGAAGTATACTTTATCTTGGGAAATGTTCAGTAATGGAGATTTTAAAAACAATATTGAGGAATATAGGTAGGAACAATAGAGTTGCTTTTTGGAATAATTATTTTTATTGTTAACTATTTTAATTTTTTTTTCTGTATTTAAAAACCAGTGCTGAATCCTAGTTTTACTAATATGTACATAATAATATGCTATTTGCCTGGTTTGATATCTGTGTCAAATTGATTTCTGCTTACAAAATCTATTAACTGATTTAAGCTCCTAATACAGTTATTTCAACTTATATTATATATCCTAATAAATGACTCTATTCAAAGAATCTCTCATCATATATGTTGCTATCTGTTGGCAAGTCCCAACTCATAGTGACCTCATACTCAACTGAATGAAATACTGTATGATCCTGTGTCATCCTCATGATCAATGTGGTGGTCCATAGAGTTTATATTGGCTGATATTCTCAAGAGTAGATTGCCAGATATTTCTTCTTAGTTTTCATCTTTGTCTGAAAACTCTGCTGAAACCTCATAGCAACACACAAGCTTTCACTGACAGATAAATTGAGGCTACATATGAGATACTCTGGCTGAGAATTCAGTCAGATTTCCTGAGTGGAACATGAGTTATTTGCCACTAAGCCAGGCATTTGACTGCTAACCAGAAGGCTAGCAGTTCAAACCCACCAGCCACTCCTTGGAAGGAAGGTTGGGCAATCTACTTACAGAGTAACACCTCCTTGGAAACACAAGGAGAGATCATTATGATTTGGATCCTACTCAACAGCAGTGAGTTCTTTTGAGTTAAACCACCAATACATCCCCCTATGCATTAAAGTGAAGTGTATTATAAAAGTTCTTAAAAAAAAAAAAAAAA
>NW_006921712.1:8404823-8406399 GCF_000298275.1 Orycteropus afer afer
GTTAAAGCATTACATCTCATGATGCAATTACAAACAATGTCATCACCTTGAAGCTATATCATAAAAGTACATTCTACTATACAGTATACTCATACTAAAAAAACATTTCTATGTGGGAGCTCTGGTGGTATAGTGCCTAAGGCATTTGGCTGCTAATCAGAGGGCTGGCAGCTCAAACTCACCAATCACTCCTCTGAATGAAGACTGGGCAATCTACTGTTGCAGAGATACCACCTCGGAAACCCAAGAAGGGGTAACTAATGTGGGGATATTTATTTCCACATTGGACAACTGGTCTTCCAAAATATGAGTATTAAATTGATTATTTAATTCCATTTTTTACATCTACCAAGGTGTCATTTATTTAAAAATGAATTCAGGCTAAAATTGCAAAAAAGAAAACATTTAATTCCTAACAATTTCAAAGTAATTTATGCATATAACGTATACATTTTTTAATAAAAGGTGGTATTAATTTTTTTTTAAAATGTTACAGTGGTAAAATATGAGGTACTTACTGCTATACTTAGTTTTTTAAAATTAATTTTTTAAATGATGTGTTTGTATGCAACTTAATATATATTAGAGTAAGAGCAGCATTTAAAAAAATACAGCTGAAGTTTTTTGTGCTAGTTTTTATAATACAGAATGGAAAAATACAAAAGTGTAAAGTAGAGTTTAAAAACTCTACCGATGTCAGTTTAATTTATTTATTTATTTTCACTTCTTCAGTAGAAATTCAAACACAGCTAGACTTCTTACCTGTTTTCCCCCATGGGATATAAGTATTTAGCATTTCAAATGTCCACAGAGTTGATAATTTCTTTTTTTCATTCAAAGGTACTGTGCTTATAGTGTTAGAATATTAGGTGTATATTAACTTTTCTGTTTCAATTACATTCTTCATGCACACAATACTTGATTTATTTATTTTAACTTAATAAAGCAAAATTTTCTTGTAACATAAAAATTTAGGTGGGTCACACAGAATGTTCAACATATTGATCCTTTAGAAGAATAGGGGCATTCAATGAGTCCAGATCTTCCCCATTATAACTCCCCCTAAACCTGTCTTCCAACATCTAAGAAATCTCTATCATCATGTACTAGTTAACGGCTCTCATTTCCCCCCTCAAGACTATTGTTTATGTGTATCTTTCTTTACAAGCTTCTTTTATTTGGAATATTCTCTGTCTCTGAGTAGCACAACACTACATACCATTCAAAATCCACTATATGGTGAAATAAAGTTTTTAAAATATAAGTGTAATATGTGACTATTGCAAAGGTTAAACCAATAAAAATATTTAGGGAAAAATCAGTAATATACTTTCCTCCCCTCTAATCCTACAAGTTGATGTAACCATTGTAATGCAAAATCCTGCTAAGATAATAAAGATTCCCATGATCACACTTGTGGTGGTTATGTTTGTATATCAACTTGGCTAGGCCTGGTTGAGTGGCTGGGCAGCTGGTGGTAGTTATTCCCCATGATGAGACTGGCAATCAGCTCCATGGTGGGATTTGCCACAAGCAGCTAAGTAGCTGCCTTTGGGATGTGGTCTGCTTCCTGTAT
>NW_006921712.1:8406716-8412956 GCF_000298275.1 Orycteropus afer afer
TTTGAACTTGGACTTAAAGCCTCCAAATTGTAAGAATAAACTCCTGTTTGTTTAAGCCATCCCATTTGTGATATATTCTTGTCAGAGCAGTACTAGGAAACCAGAACAATGCTCTAAATGTATTACATCTTTTGCATCTGCAATTCATTGCAACATTCTCTTTTTGTCTGGCTTTGCATAATAAATATTTGTGTTTATTATTTTGTTATCCTCTTAAAGTCCTCAGGTCAAGGACTGTGTGTGTGTGTGTGTTTTAACTTCTGGTATATGGTATATTTTTGAAATGTCAAATAGAGTGATTTTAACATAGCAGATTTTCAATAAATATTTGTTGAGTGAATCAATAAATTCTTTAATATATTCATTTAATATTCAACACATTATTATATACATAAAAATTGTATTGTTCCCAAGAAAAATTATTAACCTACCATCACATCTTGGAAAAGGATAGTTCCAATTTCTGTTGATTCCATGCTGACAAGTGAGGACTGAATGGCCTATTAGAATGTATCCAGGATAACACTCAAAAGATATTGATTGTCCCACACTGTAATCCGAGTTGATCATATAACCATTTTGAAAAGTAGGAGGATCTGGACAGTTCTGCAATTCATAGGCTGAAACAAACAAAAAAACCAAAATCAAGCTCATGTATAAGGTTAAATTATTCTAGAATTTAGAGGAAGAATATGATCACAAATGGCTTTTTAAACTGTCTTCCAAGTTGCCAGTTACCATCTTAAAAGAAAAAACATAGTAAATAACATTAATAATAGGATTATAATAACTTGCATTTGATGAACTTTTACTGTGTCCTTCAGAGGTAACAAAATATACTAAAAAGGAGTTTGACAAGGTTTGACTTAGAAAGTATATGAGATAAATTTAATAAAAATGTAATACAGAGGGATATAAAAATGTACATGGTGAACAAAGCATTATATGATTAATTTAAAAGACAAATATACAAGGAAATTTGCTGCTGTTTTATTTTGTTTACTTAGTTGTTCAATAAAAAATAGTGTTTTGTTCAATACAAAATAGGAAAACATAATAATCAATTTCTTTACTTTGTTCCTTGAAAAAGAAAAAAAACACCCTGTAGAATTATTAAACTAACAATTGCCATCACCACAATCTTTTGTAACATATAGTTTATTATGTTCTGTCATTTCTTTTTTGTGCCCTAGAGTAAATGCTAGGTAGGATGATACATAATAAATTTTAGTGTAGTCTGTGTGATTCCATATTTTACCCATAAATTAGTAAAAGTTTATGATTCTATAAATTAGATGCAATCTCCTGATATTATATCATCCTTCAACTGAGTAAGCCATCTTACAGACAATGTTCTTTCCTAACCTGTTAGAAAACGGCATTGGTAGGACAACTGTTAGGTGCTCAACTACTACCCAAAAGGTGGACAATTCAAGTTCTGGTAGGGTAGTGCCTAAGGCACTTGACTGCTAACCAGAAGGCTGGAAGTTCAAACCCACCAGCCACTCCTTGGAAGAAAGGTTGGGCAATCTACTTCTGTAGTGATACCACCTGGGAAACCCAAGGAGGGGTCGCTATGAGTTGGATCTGACTGGACAGCACAAAAAACAACAGCAGCTCAGCAGGAGAAAATCCTAATGGCCTGCACCTATAATCATAACAGCCTAGAAAACTCTATGGGGCAGTTCTACCCTGCCCTGTAAGGTCTCTGTGAGTTGGAATCAACTTGACAGCACACAACAATTCTGGTATGGGGGGCACAGATAATGTAAAACATTAGAAGCCCACCAATATATCTTTTAATCCTTAGAATACTCTATTACACATAAAGATGACTGGAAATTCACTCCTAATAATAATAACAAGGTCATGCTGTGAAGAACCATGTTAGAAAGAAACTGTGCTCAGCAAATGTTGTCATACATTTCTGTTAAAAAGAGACAAATGACTCTCAGCACTAGGGTATCCACAATCAGTTTAGAAAGAATAAGAGGTCATGCACTAGTCTCCTCACAGTCAACTGAAAATAGAACAGTGTGAAGAATGTTAAGTGAATGCTAGAGAGACCTCTCAGGTGTGAAGTAATGTAAAAAGGAATTCTCAATGCATATTGTTCCACGAGGTGATTGTTGGTGGTGGTAAATAAATCATTTTGAATGTTTTTAATAACTACTGAAAAATTAAATATTCTATGACTTATGCTGGGCTTTTCCAGAGTTTGAATTTTATATTTCTGCATTAAGCACCTGAAATAAGGAAGGGTGGGAGAGGATAAGGAGATTAAAGCCAATAGTGACATATGCAAAACTGATAGACATATGAAAATCTATGATGAAGGAATATTAAGTAGTTTATTAACATCAGGGTAATAGCATACATGACTTGGACATATCCAGAGATTAAACTTAAGAGGCAAGTCAGATTCAGAATATGAATTAGCCTGTATGTCATATTAAAGAGATAGAATTTTACCATAAAGCTAATGTGTGATTCACATGGAAAGGTATTAATCAGAAGATATTATAAGTGAACTTGCATTTTGAAAGACCAATGTAGTTGCTGTCTAGAGTTTGGAGTTTGTATTAGCTTCCTGGAGCTTCCATAAAAAAGTACCACAAACTAGGTGGGTTAAAACAACACAGATACATTCTCTCACAGGGAAACTATAATGTTTCTAAACAACGGTCAGGTAAGCAGAAGAGAGACTGAAAGTGAGAAGTAGAAATAAAAAGATAAAAAAGAGGCAAAGACTTTTGAGCATCTTGAGATAAGTCCTGATATTGGCACTCGAGGCGATAAAGAAGGACACAGTGTCAAAGTCCTTTTAGACTGCATATGGAGAGAACATTATCTACAGGGAGGCACTGCACAGTATCTGAAAACCAGGACTCCACCACTGATTTTTGTCTCTCATTACCAACAGAGCTTTGCATAAGTTTTCCCTAATTGTTCTTGAACCTATAATGCAAATGATGAAGAGGAGTGCTGGCTACCCAACAGCATTATAGTGAAAATCAATTAAATTAATTTATGTGATAATACTTTATAAATTATAATATTCTATAAATAAAGTGATAATATGAAACATGGAAAAAGGTTGCTAAAGATGAATATTCTCATTAACTCAGTATTATCCTTTGGCACATAGGTGTCAGAACTCTGTTAAGTAGATGTATTTTTAATATAGATTTGTTGTTCTTGTTATGTGCCATTGCATTGTCTCTGACTCATAGTGACCCTATGCACAACAGAAGAAAACACTGCTCGGTCCTGTGCCAATTATGGAGTGAATTTTCTAGTGCTGTTTTTGGTGGGGCTACATGATACCATGGAATTAAAGAGACAACTAGAAGTAGGAACTCTCTATATAAGAATTTATTTCAGTTCAATAGGTGTTATAAGAAAATTGTTATTAATGAATTTCAAAGTTCTAGAGAGCTCTGGTGGCATAGTGCCTAAGGCACTTGACTGCTAACCAGAAGGTTGGTGGTTCAAACCCCCCAGCCACTTCTCAGAAGGAAGGTTGGACAATCTACTTCCATAGAGATACACCTTGGAAACCCAAGGAGTGGTCACTATGAGTCAGACATAACAACAACAAGAAGAAGGATCATTTACAAAAGAAAAAGTGTTTCTACATCACAATTTTCTGAAAATGGAATTTGAAATCCAGCATAAAGATAACAGCTGCAAAGTCTGGAAAAGAGTGTTATCTATTTGTGTTTTAATATTATAAGTATAAATTCGGACTCCTCAAATTTTCCACATAATATCTGACTTCAAGAGGAAGAAAATCTATAGTTGTTCATCTGAAAAGACTATTCAGACCTACAAAAAACAAGTCCATCTTAAAAGACATACCTCAAAGGCTAGAATAGCATGTCTATCCTTAATATTTGCTTTTGTATATTATCACATACTATTTGAAAAATTAGGTACTTGGAAATCTAATGTAGGAATAGGGAACATAAATCAGTTTTCTTCTCTCTCTGCCTCTCACATACACATATAAAGACATATCCCTATTGTGGTGCACCGGGGAGAAAACACACAGCAAGGCCATTTCCCACACTAAAAGCCATAAAACACCCATTTCCTGAAAACCAAATGTGAATGATGCATTTAGCATAAATATTAGTTACTTTATTTTTATATTTGTTCCAAATTTCTTGTTTGAGAACTTTACTATTTAAACATTAACATCAATAATCTCCCAAGCATTTTATATATATCAGACTTTGTTTTCTTAAATATCTTTCCCAAAATTTGATTCATTATCACATTTAATGCAGTTATATATGCATTTATATAAAAGACTGTGCTCGAAGTCTGAATTAAAGTAAATAAAAACAAGTAATAAAAATAATTCTTTAGAATGTTAAATATGAAAGAATTTTGGAATCCATATTGAATGCTTTTTAGCCAAGATGCAATGGCTATCGTATTGTCATTTTGATCACTTACAAGTACTTCTGAAGGTCTGTGGACTATCAAAAATACATGGTTTTACAGGTATGGATGTGATTAATGTGTTCTTTAGTAAAAGGCATCTCAATCAACTGTCATAATCTTCATGTAATCATGGCTTTGATATTCTCTACTCATCACGAGGGAGCTCTGGTAGCATAGTGCCTAAGGTACTTGACTTCTAACCAGAAGGCTGGTGGTTCAAACCCACCAGCCACTCCTCGGAAGGAAGATGGGGCAATCTACTTCCGTAGTGATACTGCCTCGGAAACCCAAGGAGGGGACACTATGAGTCAGGTCCGACTTGACAGAACATAACAACAACAGCAACAACTCATCATGAAGCATTAATTCCCATAAATTTATTTTAAAAATATAAATATATTTCATTTAAGGGGGGAAAAAAAAGGACATACCCCAGTGGAATTTAATAAAGAGGTTAACTTCTAGTATAAAGGACAGCAAAGCCAGTTTTTGAGCATATTCTGGTTCAGCCGAAAGTTAGCAACTTGTTCATATATTTCTATATCCCCATATTTGATGATTCCTAAGAAGCTCTGGTGGTGTATTGGCTAAGTCATTTGGTTGCTAATCAGAAGGCAAGTGGTTGAAACCCACTAGCCTCTCCTGGGAAGGAAGATCAGGCAATCTACTTCCGTAGTGATACTGCCTCAGAAACCCAAGGAGGGGTCGCTATTGAGTCAGATCCGACTCTAGGGCAGTGACTTTGTTTTTGGTTTGGTTTTAAAGACTTTTAGAGGTATGATCTAATAGTTATATAATATTTGTTGTACTAAGAATCATTGAAAAGTTGAATTAGTAAAGATAATTATCAATAAATAAAGCCTTGGAGTATTTTCACAGAGGTACTAGAAGGAAGCCTATCACTGATGCTAGACTTGTTTCTCCTCACATAAAATTACATGATCTTGGACACATCATATTAACTCCAGGAGGCCTTTTTCTTCATTTATGCAAGAGGATTAAATATACCTGTGCTTTGGGAGAATCAAGAACACCTGGTGGCACAGTAGTTAAATGCTAAATGCTTGTCTGCTAACTGAAAGTTTGGAGATTCTAACCCATCAGCCACCTATGGAAAAAAGATATGGCAGCCCGCTTCCATAGAAGCTGCAGCCTAGGAATCACTTTTGGGCAGCTCTGTTCTATCCTATAAGAGTTCTGGTGGCATAATGCCTGAGGCATTTGACTGCCAACCAGAAGGCTGGTGTTCAAACCCACCAGCCACTCCTCCGAAGGAAGAGTAGGCAATCTACTCCCATAAAGATACTGCTTCAGAAACCCAAGGAGGGTCACTATAAGTCAGGATTGACTCAGTGGAAGTGAGTTTTTTTTGTTTATTTGTTTTTGTTTTTTGACTCTATCTCATTGTTTCACTGTGAGAAAGAATGAACTCCATGGGACATGATAACTATAGGGTTCACAAGAATTTAAAGTGATGATAAATACAATAAACCGCATTTGACATATATTGGGTCCACACATTTTAATTTTGACTACAATAATTTTCTAGTTTCTATAAAAAATTATTAATCAAGATAAAACATTGAAACCACTTCTGAAATAAGCTCTTAGATGGATGATAGAAGCTACTACTTCTAAATGTCAGGAATTAGTGTGAAAAATGTTGCTAACACAGCTTTTCACAGAGAGGACTGACTGCAGTTTCATCACAGTATACACTAACGCTCTACATAGGTAGGCTTCTCCCTCAACTACAAAAGTAAAATTGTCTCAGTTGTAACTAAGCCA
>NW_006921712.1:8414866-8427605 GCF_000298275.1 Orycteropus afer afer
AAGGGCAAGGTTCAGAGTCTCCTCTGTCATCCACTTTGGTCTTGTCTTCTTTTCTTGTCTTTGTATGCTAGCCCACAGAATTTTTCAAATACACACATATGTAAGCTCACCAATTTCCCAAATTGTGCATTCTTTTTCTTTTCTATATTTATTATTTTGCTTCCTTCTTCACCTGTTAGTATGTGTCTACCCTCTGATGGCATAGTGCCTAAGGCATTTGACTGTTAACCAGAAAGTTGGCAGTTCAAACCAACCAGTCTGTGGGAGAAAGACTAGGTAACCTAGTTCAGTAAAATTTACTGCCTTGGAAACCCAAAGGGGGTCACTATGAGTCAGAATCGACTCAATGGCAGTGATTTTGTTTTGGTTTTGGTTTCCTCTCTAGCCCTTGGTATAACCATCAGAGAATATTTCTTTTTGTTTGAAACCATTTTCTTGGCTTTTTAAAATAGCAATTTTATACAATATTTGGCCTTTGGTGATTGACTAACTTCACTCAGCATAGTGTCCTCTAGGTTCATCCATGTTGTGAAATGTTTCACAGGATTCATCATTGTTCTTTATCACTGCACAATACTCCACTGCATGTATGTACCATAGTTTGTTGACCTATTCCTCTATTGATGGGCATTTCCATCTCTTCACTGTTGTGAATAGTGGTACAATGAGCATGGCTTTAAACAACAGAAATTTATTCTCTCACAGGCTAACGGATAGAAGTCCAAATTCAGAGTGTCAGTTCTAGGGGAAGGCTTTCTCTCTGTGTCAGTTCTGGGGGGAAAGTCCTCCTTTTCTCCTTTTAACATCTGTTTGCCTGGCATTCCTTGGAGATCACCATGTGTCTTAGCATCAGTCTGGGTCTAAGAAGTTCTCAATTCATGGTCCCTGCAGCCAAATGTTGCCCTACTCTCCTGGCATTTCTTTCTCATTGGTACTGAGGTCCTTTTTCTCTGCTTACTTCTCTTGCCTTTTATCTCTTGTAAGATAAAAGATGATGTGGGTCACACCCCAAGGAAACCCCCTTATATTAGATCAGGGCTGTGACCTGAGTAATACTGTTGCATCCCACCATAATGCCTTTACAACTGCTTGGCTGTTCACATCAGATCACAACATGGACGATGATTACAGCATTACATAACTGCTAAATTACACCATTACATAACTTTCAAACCACTGAGAATCATGGCCCAGCTAAGTTGACACACATTTTTGGTGCATACAATTCAGCTCATGACATTCCACCCTTTGCTCCCACTTCCAATTCATTACTTTGATTCATGCAAATATTTTCACTACATCACATCATCCCAAAAGTCTTAAATTAACTCCCAACCAAATACCATCTTAAGGCAAAATTCCACTTCATCCGGGAATCTAGACTACAAGTTATCTGCTTCCAAAGTACAATGGCGGGAAAGACACAAGGTAAATATTTGCATTATAAATAGAAGAAATTGGAGGGACATAAAGGAAAGAATCAAGTCAAAAATCTAGCATTATAATTTACAGTAGCTCTCAAGGCTTGAAAATAATCCTGTATTGTCTGAGATCATCTAGGCAATGGTGCTACCCTCTAGACTCTAAATTTTGACCACACTCTCTGGATTCTGAGTAGAAGTCTCTCAGCCCTGGGCTTCAGCTTTGCCTTCTAGGACCACTGGCATGATAAGTGTGCTGTGCCCTCTTCTAGTTCAATTGAATGGCAACCCCAGCTTCTTTGAGCAACAGGCCCCATTATTGTACCCCTTGTACATGGCAGCCCTACCCCTTTAGCTTTTAGCAACAGATCAGGCCCTATCTTCCTGGCCATTGTGAACAGCAGCCCCACACTCTGGAACTAAATAAGACTTGACTCTTTGAAATCTAGCAGGTCATGGCCCTGTCCTTTGAGACCCCAGAGGTCATGGCCCTACTCTATGAGATTGAGGCAACTCTGCTTTCCACATTCCTTGTCTTGCCAGATTCTGCTTCGTGGTTTCTTGGCCCCTTGGCCCCTTGGCCTCTCAGCTTCTTGGGTCAGCCCAGACTCAGCTGTACTCAGGCAAATGTTACGAAACTCTTTAGCTCTACCAGTTAATGCCCAGAGAGACCCCACTGCACCAGTAAGCCTCAATCAAAAAGTGCTCTGCATTCTCACCCTGTGGGTCAGCAAGTCTAGCTCTGCTGACAAATGCCTGGGTGCACTCCACTCCACCAGGAAGCTTCCTACAAGAGAAGGTACTCAGCTCTTACTCCATGGGTCAGCTTCTGTGACATTTCACACTAGTCTCTTTGTTGTCTGGGCACTGAGAACCATCTGCAGCATCTCTGGTGTTACAGCTCCCTTCATTTTCTCCTGAGCTCTCATCAGAATTGCCTTTGATGTCCATAATTCCAGCAACAGTCTCTTCAAGGCTATCCAGGCTTTTACTATTAGGCACCATAATACCCCTCCAGGCTCTACTCATTACTTAATTTCAAAACTGCTTTCATATTTTAGGTATCTGTTAGAGCACCACCTGGTACCCAATTCTGTCTTAGTTATCTAGGGCTGCTATAACAGAAATACCAGAAGTGGGTGGCTTTAGCAAACAAAAATTTATTCTTTCACAGTATAGAAGGACAGAAATCTAAATTTAGGGTGCCAACTTTAGGGGAACACTTGTCAGCTCTGGCGGAAGTTCTTTGTCTCCTTTCAACATCCGTAGGTCTTGAATTCCTTGGAAATAGCCATGTGTCTTTGCATCAATCTTCTCCCAGTTCTAGAAGGTTCTCAGCATAAGGACCCCATATCTAAATGAGGACTTTCACTCATGATTCTTCTTTCTCAGTAGTACTGAAGCCCCACTTTCTCTGCTTGTTTCTCTTCCCTTTTAGCTCTTGTAAGATAAAAGGTGATGAGATCTCACCCCAGGGAAACTCCCTTTACATCAGACCAGGGCTGTGACCTGAGTAAAGATGTTGCATCCCACCCTAATCCTCTTACAACTGATTAGCTGATGACATCAGGTCACATAAAAGGGATGATTATATCATTATATAACTATTAGATTACTGGTAACCACTGAGAATCGTGGCCCAGCCAAGTTAATACATGCTTTTGGAGGCACAATTCAATTCATGACAAGGTAGTTGAGGTTGTTATTTTTACTTTCAGCAAACCATAAAAGGAAAAAAAAAAAAATCTACATGATCTTACAGGGAGGAATTGGTCAACTATGAAGATGTGGAGCCTAGTATCTTAAAATCTAGTCCATGAATCATTACAATCACTACAATTGTAGGCAGTTAGTCTATCTTGAAAAAGGATACCCTAGAGGAAATGAGAATTGATACAGCAATTGTTTACACTCATAGGCATGTGTATATGAAATACGTTTCTTTAGGTTCAGAATTTTATTCAAACACATATATGAACAAAAAGGGATAGAATAATCCCTTGCATTGTGGTTCTATTTAATTCAGTTACCCAGAAAATCACACTGAAAGATCAGCAGTAACAGTTTTACAAGCACATCAGTCTCATATATAAATCATGGTTCTTTCTAAAAAGAACAGTAAATGGAGCAATACAATAAGTTAAAATGAATTCTTCAGTTACTCATTGTAAAGAAAGGCAGTTTAATTGTTTCATCTCATAAGAAAGAGAAATTGGTGTCCACAAACTATAACTTACTCACTCATAAATGTAATTCACATAAAATTCAGCAGTTTTATGATTATATTGATGAATAAGCAGAGTCAACATATCCTATTAAGTTTAAAAAATAATATTAGTAAATAGAGCAAAAGAAATGAGAAAAAAACAATGGAACTTTGAAAAAAAGATTTTTAATTGCTGAAGTACTTAAAATGATCTTTAAAACTTTGGGCATTGAACAGTCACCTCTCAATGTATATACTTTATAATGCAGAAAAGTGAAAAAAAGAAAAGGAGAAAATATTCAACATATTCAAATGCCAAATTAAAAAAAAAAATCAAAAGGAAAAAAATTCACTAATATTCTTAATATGTCAAAATTTCATAAGTGTTATGGAAAGCCTAGGTATGGATAAACCTTATATAATACAAGAAGAGGAAAAGCACAGAAATGCTATGTTTCATAGGGGCATTTTCTCTTTATAGCTGGGAATATAATTGTTATTCACATCTATCAATCTTGAGTAATATTTGTGTCTAGTGATTAAATTGCAGGCACTTAATGTGACTGCCAACAGAATCATGTAGTCATCTTTATAATTTCTATTATATTTTCAGACTAAGATTTAATTAGTTGATAAATATCTTCATACCATCATCCATTTTTCAGACTTGAGCTAGTAATAGGGTGCATGAACTTGATCTTATTTAACCAAGTTTTGTATTTCTTACATTGTGTGTAATTCAATTTTAAGACAGTTATATTTATTAGTAACATTTTTGACCTTTATAAAGTCATGAATAAATGACAAAGTTTAAGAAAAAGGTGCACAGCATAGACATCACTCAGAATGACAAGAATTATTTGTATGATTTATGTATCTTTTTATGAGCTATTAATTATAACTTTAGCTTATAAATCACAACTAGTAACGAGAAATGTTGATATGACTTATAAATCAGAGTTGTGTCCTTTTGCCAATTGATAAATTTTATAAGATAGCAAACACTGATAACCTATCTAATTAAGGTTGAATATATAAATACTGCCTCAGAAATCCAAAGAAGGGTCACTATGAGTCGGATCCAACTCAACAGCACATAACAACAACAGCAACAGTCTACTAGAAATAAGAACACCTCAAATTCATTTTCTCATTCTTTTTTATTTAAGTTATCCTTATCTCTCAGCTATAACAGATTTACAGCTTATAATTTAAAAAATACATAAGCATTGTTTAGGAATATCTTGTAATGTAAAACTTAATTTATTTTAAACTCAAAATACAGTGTCAAATAAAGAAAATATTCAACCAACCAACCATATGTTTAATATAGATGTGGAGTTACAAATTTAAATTCAAATACCTATAGGGCCAAGCAGTCAATATCAAGGAGTAAAGCTGCCCTGGAACTAAAGAAAAGTTTTAAGTAAATGCTTATCTATTGTGAAAAAGCCCTTCACTATGCCCCATTCACTGATTGTCCACATGCATAGAGGAACATTTGTTGAATGTTTCCAGATTCTGATATCCATATGATGTCTGTTGTTGTTGTTATGTGCCTCAAATCAGACCTGACTCATAGCGACCCCTCTTTGGGTTTCCGAGGTGATATCACTACGGAAGTAGATTGCCCAACCTTCCTTCCCATGAGTGGCTGGTGGGTTTCACTTGCCCACCAGCCTTCTGGTTAGCAGTCAAGTCCCTTAGGCACTATGCTAACTAGAGCTCCTTCTAAATAACTCACTCCCCTCGAGTTAGTTTCCATCTCATAGTGATCCTTCCTTGAGTTTTTGAGGCAGTATCTCTACAGAAGTAGGTCGCTTCTGAGGAGTGGCTGATGGGTTTGAACCTCCAGCCTCCTGGTTAGCAGTCAAATTCCTTAAGCACTATGCCACCAGTGTATGAGCCAAGCACAACCTTATAAATTTTAGTCTCAATGATTCCTAAATGGATATTTTGTGAGGTTTGTATTGTTGTTGTTGTAATATCATTCTTAGTACACCAATTTAATTTTTTTTTTTTATTTTGGAACTTGTAGACATAACCATATTGTTGTCAAAGGGGCCATTCTCTGGAGAAGGACATCATGCTTGGAAAAACAGAGGGTTAATGAAAGAGGGGAAGGCCCTCAACAAGATGGATTGACACAGTGGCTGCAGCCATGGGTTCAGGTATAGCAAGGATCATGAGGCTGGCACAGGACTGGGCAGTGCTTCGTTCTGTCATAAATAAAGTCGCTATGAGTTGGAGATGACTTGACAGTACATAACAACGACAAGCATAGCCTCAATAATTCAGCCTGGAAAATATACAATGAAACAAAACAAAACATATGTTTTTGAACAGTGGAGTTCAGAAATTGCATAAGATAAAATATAATCTCAAAATTACATGGCAAATAATACCTACATGGAAACCTGTATTTGAGGTTTAACAGTGTCAGTATGAAACAAAGTTTAAATTTATATTGCAGTATTAAGTATATTCAAAATCAGAGCAACTTCTCAAATTGCTTGGGGTGAACTGAGTTAGAAAACTTAAATGTTGGCTTATGGTTTGAAATGCATAATTATCTTATTTTTCTCATTTATTTCAATGTTAAGGTAACACTAATTAAATATATCATAATCAAGTTTAAAGTGATGATCATGAGTAAAATATTCAATCTTTACCAAAACATACTTAACCACTGTGACATTAAGGATCCTTGAATAAATAAAAAGCTGACACTTAATTGAAATATAAAATATTAGACAAAATAAAAAAGGGGAATGGAACCATACATACAGAAGAAGAGCATGGAATTCATAATAAATATTATTCAAATTTTTAATTTGAATTTGAACAGGTGCCAGGTGAAGGTGATAAAATAAGGTTGAAGGTGAAGCCATCATTTCTTCTGGATGCTTGCAACAGCAGTCTAATTGCTTTTGTTGTCTTACTCCTAACTCCTAAAATTCATTTTTACATTCAGCAATTTCTCTTTACTTTAAAATTCTTCAATTACTTCATATTGCATCTGGAAGAAAATATGAATCTGTCCCAACAAAAACGCCAAACAATTTGAATTGTTGAATTCTATTAACTTCTCAAAACTTATTCTCCCTTATGCCAAGCTTTTTACCAAGTAGAGGACTTTGAACATAAATAGTCATTTCCTTAGTTTGATCTAATTAAATCCAGATAGCTACTTGAAAGACTCAATATTTTAACAGATAATGGAAGAATCAATCCTGTGCATACATATCGTAAGCCTAACGTAGCAAAACAAACACAAAAGTGGTTGAAATTCTCCAGTCTAATGAAAAGAACATAAGCAAAACAATTTCTACTTTTACTGTGAAGCATAATACATATCATAACTGTATTATTTTTCCATGTCTAAAACTCTATGGTTATACATACATATCAGTTAAAGGAGTTAGAATCATTTTCTTGGTAAATATTCAAAATATCCTAATTTGATTTTAAATTGAATCCAAAAATCTAAAATGTTACTGAGTTCTTCATACCAAAACCCATCCAAACTCACTGCCATCAAGTAGATTCCGACTCATAGATATTTGGGTTTGAACCATGGGCCTTTTGGTTAGCAGTCAATGCTTTAACCACCATACCACCAGAGCCCCTTGAGGTATTCATTATCAGTTGATAAATTCTCCTGTGAGATAATTTAAATCTGAAATTAACTTTTTAAAAAATTCAAATGTTGTTGCTGTTGTTATGTGCTGTTGAGTCGGTCCGGACTCATAGCGACCCCTCCTTGGGTTGCTGAAGCAGTATCACTAAGGAAGTATATCGCCCAACCTTCCTTCCAAGGAGTGGCTGGTGGGTTTAAACCACCAGCCTTCTGGTTAACAGTCAAATGCCTTAGGCACTATGATACCAGAGCTCCTAATTCAAATGTATATATGTGATTAATGATTGGAAATTTTTGCTACTGGAGCACATTGCCTATTCAACACTCACACTTTGCTTTGTCCTTAAGACAGAGCCCTAATTTTCTTTGAAAAGAAATATGTCTAGAGTGAAAATAAATAAATAAATAAATAAATAAATTGCTGTATTTCTTTTAGCTAAAGGTGGTTACCAAGGAAGTTTCTGTCAATTAATTGTAAGCAAGGGTCACTGGATATGCTTTCCAAGGAAATTCTCCACAGGTTAGTTGAGATTATTTATTTATTTATTTATTTTTTAAACCTTTCACCCTTATCTTATTTCTTATCTGAATATGAACCTAATATTGGAGGTGAAAAAGCAATGTTTTAACCACAAGAGGAAAAGGCAAAGAATGACACAGCAGTTTTGGCCTTGACATCATTTGGTCAGTATCTGTTCTACTTTTGAAGTTTTCTTTTTGATTGACGTTTGGAAGCCTTCAAGCATTTCATTTTTTAAAAAGTGTATATGTATACATACATAAAGGAACTCTGGTGGCACAGTGTCTAAGGCATTTAACGGGTAATCAGAAGGCTGGCAGTTCAAACCTATCAGCAGCTTCGTGTAAGGAAGATTGTGCAATCTACTTCCATAAACATTTACAGCATGGGAAACACAACAGGGGTCGCCATGAGTGGTTATTGACTTGATGGCAGTAAGTTTGGTTTTATACATAAATACATGCAAATGAAACTATTGTATTTATTTTCAAAAAGTGAATTTTAAAATAAACACCTTCACAAAAATCTATATACATAAAATTCACAGGTGATCCTGCAGACACCCAGATTTAGGTTTAGAGAAAAATAAGAAGTCATTAATTCTACAATTATTCCATGCTACTTCTCAGGAAATCTGACCCGAACACTCATTTCTACTGGAAGTTGCTATGGTGTGGGCCATGTACCAACAATAAGGGAACAATGAAACCTGGTCACTTGGCCATGATGAATTGGTCTAGAAACAAATGTGTGAGGGAAAAGCAACAACTCACAGGTTACACAAGAGAAACATCAATTCTGAGGTACCTTTATATGAAGCTCAAACTCCAGATTCTATAATGGAAAACCAATCCAAGTCACATCCACTTTCTTTACTGAACCTAGATAGAGGCCATTTGCTATTAATTAAGCCTGTTCTCAATCACAATCTTATAGCCCCTATCTACCTGTGGAGACAAAACCCTCTTCCTGGTAACTAATACCCATGTATGTAACAAAGTAATTATATAAAATGTGAATCATAAATCAATGGTTACATATAGATGTGGTAGCAATTAAAATAATGTTTATATGATAGTATTGTTTTCATTATCTAGTGCTGCTATAACATAAATACCACAAGTAGATGGCTTAACAAACAGGAATTTATTCTCTTACAATTGAGTAGGTTAGAAGTCCAAATTCAGAGTGCTAGCTCCCGGGGCTGGGTGAAGGCCCCTTGACCTTGAGCTTATGCTCTGGCTCCTATGTCAGGCCCACTGGAGCTAGAGGCATCTCCTTACTCAGCAGGTGCTGACTGCTAAGGTTAACAAACCCAAGGGCAAAAGATAAAATGGCACAATCCCAAGATCTGTAAGCAACACAGCAGGCCATTGGTTCAACGCCAGGAACAATCCCAAGATTAGTACAAAACACAGTTGTCCAATGATTTAAATACAGAAATTGGAGATGAAGACTCAGCCAAATACAGGGTTCAAATGGGCCCCAAATTAGAGAACTTTGTCAATGCTGGAAGTACTTCACAACTACTTAGCTGCTCACAGCAGATTCTACCATGGAAGTGATTATAATCTCATCATGGAGAACTACCATATCCAGTGCTCAGGCACTCAAAACCACAACCCAGCCAAGTTGACATACCTTAACTACCTCACGCATGAATTGAATTGTATCCCCCCCCAAAAAAAGTTAGGCCTTCAACTCTTTAAAAACCAAAACCAAACTCACTGCCATTGAGGCAACTCTGACTCATAGCCAACCTTTGGACAGAGTAGAATTGTTCTGAAGGTTGTCCAGGACTATAAATATTTAAGGAAGTAGACTGCTTCATCTTTCTCCAATGAAGTCGCTCGTGGGTTCGGACCACTAACCTTTTGTTTACCAGGTGAATGCTTTAACCATTGTACAACCAGATAACCTTTCTTAACCCACAGTATCTGTGAATGTGACCTTGTTTGGAAATAGGATCTTTGTAAATGTTAGTTAAATTAATGAAAGATCATACTGGAGTAAGACAATCTCACTAATCCAGTATCAATGGGGTCCTTAAGGAGAAAAGACACAGAGAAATATATGCAGAGATTGCCACTATAGGTAAAAGAATATCTGGAGTTATCAGAACCTGAAAGGGACAAGAAAGGATCTTCCCCTAGAGCCTTTGGAGAGAGCAACACTTAAATTGGGACCTTGAGGGTGATGCACATAGTTAAACATTTGATTATTAACCAAAATATTAGTAGTTTGAATTGACCTAGATGGGCCTCTGAAGATAGGCAGGTGATCTGCTTCTGAAAGTTACAGCTTTGAAAACCCTACGGAGCACACACAGTCACCACACAGAGTCATCATGAATGAATGGGCTCCATGGCAACTAGCAGCAACAACAGCCTCCAGAATTGAGACAATAAATTTCTGTCATTGTAAACCATACCCTTTGTGGTAATTTGTTACAGTAGCCCTAAGAAACTAATACATGTGTCTATGATAATTAGTAGATATAATATGTATGAGAGTTTAAAATCAGAGGTACTTGGCATGTGTAAATAGAGAAGTTTGAAAGTGGACCCTTAACTCCATCTTAAAGTCTTGATGTAAGTCTAGAATCCATGTTGAATTTTAAAATTGTCTTTTCTAAGATGAGTTCCTCCAACTTTCATGTTGACCTAAACATATATCCTAAAGGAGATATATTCTCTATACCTGAGTTCTAGCAGGTGCATAATATCAAAATGTATTCCCAAAGTATCTTTCCTCTATGGTTAAATGGATACAAGATGTGATAGTTTATGCCCGAAGTGTCTTAACGCACACTACTACCAATAAATCTTTTCAATAGATCCCCAGGAAATGCCATGATTGAGAAGCATTTTTAATAGCAACTTACTAGGAAAAAAAAATCTTTCCTGTCATTGTTCTGTGACCGTTGTGAATGATAAACTAAATAATGAAAAATAATAGTAATAAACTGAAGAGTACATATGCCTGTAATTATGTGCCCTTAACCAATCATGTAATCCCACATATATGTTATTCATTTATCTCTGCTAAATTCCCACTCAGATATACTGCCTTTGAGTCTCCTGATTGTCATTCAGCTGATCATGATTTGGTGACTAGTTTCTGCTTCAACTGTACAAGAATACTTGCTTATTCATATCCCAGTGGAGTGACCATTTTCACTCTGTGAATTTGGATGTCTTTCTGGTCCAGTCTCTAGACTTTCATAAATCTATTAATTTTACTTTTACAGAGTTTGTGGTTTTACTCTAGAACAACTATACATAATATATGTATTAGAGCAAGTCTGAATCTGCACTTTCAAAAGTGAAACTTTTAGATTGAAAATAAAACATTTTAAAAAGACTTCTTTTAAAATTAAAAGATTGCCTGAAAGAGTAATAATAAGTCATTAACTTCATCTCCCTATCTATATACTGCATGGAAGATATTTAAATATCTCTGTTCCAATGTTTGTTTATATGTTTTGTTTTGCATTCGGTTGTTGTTGTTCCTATTTGCTTAAGATTTGTGGGAAAGAGAGTAGTGATAAAAGTTGAAAGTGATTAGGAAATTAGAAATTAGCATTACCTTCATAAATTAGGAGTAATCACACAAAATATATCTTTCAAAGAAACAAACCCAGAGAGTTTAAAAAAGAAAAACAACGTAGACTTAATGGGAGAAAAGATTAGCTTAATTGAGATTTCATTAGGATATAAAAGTCAAACAAGCCTCAAAGGAGAAATAGGAAACAAGAAAAAGTCATGAAAAAGCTATTTCTTGACCTTTGTGCTTCCTAATATTTTTAATGTTTGCTATAATTTTAACTTGAAAAAAGATGCTAACATAACAGTTTGCATTTGTTATTTCAGAACTACAGCAGCGATGATTGTATAATATTTGAGTTTTGTTTTTCAGTTTTACTTGATTTTTGATGATCATTTAAGTATAAATCTGTAAACTTATAAACTGAGTTTTAAATTACCACAGTAACTTTGATGAATGGTGTTAGGAATTAACCTGTGGCCTCCTCTCTGTCACACCATGAATGTGACTTTATTTGGAAATAAGGTATTTTCAAGATAAGAAATGAACTACCTCCAGAACCTTTGGAGACTAAATACCCTTGACAAAATCCTGAATTCTGATTCCTAACCTCCAGAAATGTGAGACAATAAATTTTGGTTCTTGTAAGCAACCCAGTTTTTTGCAATGGCCCAGGCTTATTGATGCTGGACAGTGACTCAAGCAGAGGTCAAATGGGTAAGGAATAGTTATGAATAATCCTATGTTGATGGGAACAAACAGTGGTCCTATGTTGAAAACCTTGATGGGATTCCTATAGCTAGTAATGGCACAGAATATGGGCCTATAAACCCTGCCCCTTTCTCTACCCAATTTTGAAGGTTATTGGTATGTTGACGTTAAAAAAGAAAGAAACCACTTTAGAAACTAGTTGTCATAAAGCTGATTCTGACTGATGTATGTTAGAATAGAACTGCGCTCCACAGAATTTTCAATGCTTGACTTTTCACAAATATATCACCAGGGCTTTCTTCTGAGATGCCTCTGGGTGAACTCAAAGTTTTGACCTTTCAGTAAGCAGCATTTGTATCACCCAAGGAGCCTCCTCTGAATAAACTGGGGAATGATAATATGATGTTGAGAGTAGAGTAGTGATGGAAATCAGGAAGGGATAGAATAAAGCATTTTAACATAGAAAGAATGGAAAGATTTTCTTGAGGAGAATAGATTCATGGTTCAGCTTCAAGTCTGTAGTTCATGAAAGGTGTATGGGTAGGGGAATGTGAGTGGGAGGTCAAAGCTTGGAGGTTGAGAGAGTATAAGGTAAGAATAAACAGCTGGAAGAATCAGATGAGGTGTTTGCAGTTTAAGAAGCACCATTTACAATCAGTTCATAGCACAGACCGTGGCTCCAGAGTATCAAAGAA
>NW_006921712.1:8428020-8430110 GCF_000298275.1 Orycteropus afer afer
TATCATTGGCATGAAATTGGATAGTGTCTGAGTAATTACACCTGGATCTGCAAGAAGCAAGGGAATCATAACTGACATCTGGATTACATATGACACTAAGAAAAAAATCTTGTATCCAAATCTCAAAACATATGCTAGAAGTATTTATAGAGAACATTTGAATCACAGATTTTTTGGCAAACCTACTTTAGCAGCTACAGAACTCCAGATAAATAAAGCGAATCTTTCAGGTGTCATACTCATATAGCTAAAATCGTTACTTGAATTTTCCTCATAGCCAGGGTTTTGCAGCTCACAGGTGATTGTTTGGTTCTGCAAACCATTAGAGAAAATTAGGCCTCTTAACTATATACAGATTAGGTTTAAACATTTTGTATATTTCTGTAGTAACTACAACATTGAATTTAAAGTTAAATGATCTTTTAATTTCCCTTTCTTCATTAGAAATACAGTTTATTGTTTAATAATGACTACTTCAGAGTCAAATTCCACACAATAGCTGATATACAGCTACCCAAATTTCTAAAATTTGTTCTATGTCTTTGAGGCTTGGTTTTCTCAACTGTAAAATGTGTATAATTCACACAGAGAATTTATGTGGAAAGCACAGAGCATAGAGTGTGGCACAGAGTAATTACTCAGTAAATAATAGCTGTAATTGTCATTACCTTTAATATAGTTAAATAGGGGTAACTATCTCTTCCAGACCAATTCACAATATTTTTGGAAGAGCAAATGAAGAAGCATATATGAAAACACTAATAAAATTCTCCTGTGTTATGCAGATATGACAGCCTATCATAGAAATATTTCATTTATACAAAATTTTAATCCAATTATATAACAGATTAGTTTCACATTTACAACTGTGTTGTTGCCTCAAATCCCTACTTTAAACAAACAAAAACACCTTTCCTTTTTCAAACCATGCCCTGTTGATGAAATCTACTAATCATATTTTCTGACCCTATTAAGCCAAGCTGAGCAAAAACAGTACCCATCAATTTGGTGTCAGTAGTTGGACTTGGGGAGGTCACACGACCTAGATGGCCCAATAAGAATATGTTCTCAATATGTTTAGAAATTGTGCTTCGAGGAAAGGAATCCTGTCCTTGTTGTTATGGCATCATAGAATGTGGCCATGTGTCAAATCTGTGCTAAAACAGACAAATCTGACAAAGAAAAACAGAACATGAACAGAGAAAATCCAGATATCATCAAGTCCTAGATTCCAATTGTGCCTAAATTTAGCTGTAATCTTGGACTTTTTACTTAAGTTAAAGTCAGGTTCCTTGCAGTCATGAAAGGGGAATAATATAGTGAACAGAGGATCTTTGTTTCCTAATCTTATTGACTCATCTATGTAATCAAGGTTATTCTAAGAATTTGGTTAATAATGTATATTTTACTTTTAAACTAATTACTAATTGCATGAACATAACTAGCCAATTCAAGAGGCACATGAGTCTAATTTTGATGCTTTAAGTTCTTACCTCTAAGACTTGGGGTAAGAATGAAAGAGGGATGATGGAAAGAAAAGAAAAATTACATTTTTGTAAAAAAATATTTTAGTTTTTGTTTTCTTTTTTGGTAACTATATATTGGTAACTATACTGAAGTACGATTTACACCCATGGATATGACTGTCACTGCTTGAAATAGTCTCTTGGACAATATTTTCTGGTAAGCACAGCAAATCCTACTCTACTTACAAAATTGGCACTTCTTAGTCTTTAAACAGAATTTCATAAATTAGACCATTTGAAACAACAAACAAATAAATAAGCATTATCAAGGCTGGTCACATGGTACTTGTATTGGTATCTCCACTGATATTGATTGAATGAATAGTTTCACTAGCTCTATATGGCAATTAAAACAGACTGAATTTGATGAGAAAGCACTTAGAATTTAATCTGATTAAGATCATTTCTGTACAGTTGTTTCCCTAAAATGGAATGTGCAGCACAGAATAAAATCCTTTGAATTCTAAAGAGGAGGAAGGGAAGAGCATCAGTGCATGTCACAATTATACAATGAGGAAGTATTATGAACCAGGGACTGTGCATCATGCTCAGCATAGGTGAGAC
>NW_006921712.1:8433515-8434570 GCF_000298275.1 Orycteropus afer afer
TACAGACAAGTTTGTCCTGCTGTTGGAGACCTCTCTTATCCCCCCCACCTGGGTCCCTGTGGCTGACTGTTCCTCTGTCTGACTTCCTGTCTTTTAATCCCCTTTCTCCTGCTCTTCTGGCCTGCTTCTTTGGGTGTCCCTGAGTTTCCCCTCCTCACCTATTTCCTATTTTAAAATGTCCTATAATATACCTAAGGAGCTCTGGTGGTGCAGGGCCTAAGGTATTTGACTACTAACCAGAAGGTTGGCAGTTCAATCCCACCAGCCACTCTATGGAAGGAAGATGGGGGAATCTACTTCCATAAAGATTTACCACCTCGGAAACCCAATGAGGGTTGCTATGACTTGAAACAGATTCAGTGGTAGTGGGTTTGGTTTTATCATATACCTGCCAGCTTAGGTTAGCAAGTTAAGTCAGTGCAGGTTATACTACAGCAGAAAAATATAGCCTACATAGCATGGCCTTAAAATAAGGAAGTTCAGTTGCTTGGGATGGCAGATAATCTCTACTCAATGAAGTTACTAAGGGATCCAGCCTGACTGAGCAAACAATAGGCTGAACAGCACAAAATACCATGTAATGAAGAAAGTGAGAAAAGTGAACCAATTTTCTTTCTTAAAGCTTCTATCCCAAATGACGGTCACTCACATTTCATTAGCCAAAGCAAATCATGCCATGGCACTTAATCTTAAAGGATCAAGGCAGTGCATCACTGCCCCATGTCTGCAAGAGGGGAAAGTAGGAAATATTAGGTAAACAGCACTAATGACTACTGCACAAGAGAAGCATAAAATGAAAAAGAGTTTCATAATAGGGTGATTTAATCTATTTTGTATGATCAGAGAATGACTCCATCAAGATACTATATATAAACTGAGTCCTAAATTATTAATTTAGAGGATTAATGGGTATGAATAACATCATAGGTTGAGAGTAGTACATGCATAAAAGAGACCATGGCTTCTGGGAAACACTTTAGGAAGGCAATATGACTAAAGTGTAGAGAGTGATAGACTAAAAGGAGAGAAAGAAAATGCTAGCCTACCAAGCCCAG
>NW_006921712.1:8435645-8436743 GCF_000298275.1 Orycteropus afer afer
CTTCTTCCTGTATATAAGAAGCAGCTTTGAGGAAGGTCACTAGGTGATGGCATACTTGAACCCTGCATATAGCTGAGTCATTGTTCAGCAGTCTGCCACGTTGCCCTGCCAACCTTGGGACTTTTAATGGACTTGATTAATGGCCTGCCGTGTGGTTTGGTAATATCAGGACTGCGCCTTTTCACTTGTTGACTTTGTGTTTGTCAATCTGAGTGAAGAGACGCCTCTAGCTTCAGTGGGCCAGGATCAAGAGGAAGAGCTGAAGCCCAAGGTCAGAGGGTTTTCACCCAGCCCCTAGAGCCTGGCACCTGTAACTCAGACTTCTAACCTCCAAAAATCTAAGAGAATAAACTCCTTTTTGTTCAAGCCACTCCATTTGTGGTATTTCTGCTAAGAGTGGCACTAGGTAACCAAAACAGTGGTATCAATAGTTCCTCTGACATTTTTTGTTAGATAGTGAAAGTTGGAGGAAAATATGAGGTCAAAGGTACATTAAATATTATATATAAGTAAATATATTTTTGTGTGTGATGTTCTGTGTAGGAGTGTGTGTGTGTGTGTGTGTGTGTGTGTGTCTGTGAGTCAGAAAGAGAGAATATTTGAAACCCTATTGGATAAAACCTAGTGGAGAAGTAGCTGTTAAAAATATAGTAAAAGAAGATAATCCCAGGTTAACTTCTTTGAAAGAGTGGAAACACAAGGCATCTATCTAGAGCTTAGAACACAAGGTATGAGAGCCTTAAGTAAAGGAACATTATTTTCCATTTGAAGAGGAGAGAAAGAGAAGAAAATATGTGCACACGAAGGTACATCAACAGATTTGTTCTGGAAAATCGTTTCCTCTCTGATGTCCTTTCTCTGTGTGTGTGTGTGTGGGGGGTATGTTCCTTTCAAGTAAATTACACTGTTTTCTGAGAGAGAAGAGGAAAAATATTGACCCAGCAACGAATGACAAAAAAGGTACCAGAGAAATAGAGGCAATGTTTATTTCTGTACCCCTGGTGTAGACATGATTTCCTTCTATTTTGTGAGACCCTAATTCTATTTTGTGAGACTCAAATTTTGGCAATCTATATTTATATTTCATATATTAAGTAA
>NW_006921712.1:8437763-8438546 GCF_000298275.1 Orycteropus afer afer
AATCTACTTCTGTAGTGATACTGCCTTGGAAACCCAAGGAGGGGTCTCTATGAGTCAGGTCTGACTTGACGGCAAATAACAACAACAACATGTCTGCATTATTGCTTGTGTTCAAGTACAAGAAGAGCAATGCCTCCCCTCCTAATCAGACATTTTATTGAAAAAGAACCAGTTTTACCTTGATAAGCAAGTTTAAATCCTTGCCGGTTTTGTGAATGATCACTATAAAAGTGGATGAGAGTTTCATGGGTTGTACTCAGCAATGCTGAAGGTAGGTCCATGCCACTGAACTGCCCAGTCATGGGGCTGCTGTGATAAGGTCCGTTTTGAATTTCAAGATAGTCATGATTTGCTTCAGTAGAAAAATTCAGAAACTGAATATGTGCACCTATGGAAAAATATGCAAAATTAGTCAAATTAATATCATGTCAACACTGATAAAATAAAAGTTCATCAAAAGTTATGGAAATTTTATCAACCTGCCAAAATAATATCCTAATATGAGACAGAAAGAACAGTGTAGTGAATAAGAACATACAGTTTGGATTAGAACAGACATTGATTCAAATTCACCTCTATCTCTATTAGTTATGTGTTCCTTGTCAATGTAATTAGCATACATTAGTAAATATATTGGTGACATATGAATAATATCAACACTTGGATCGCAAAGATACAAACCAAAAACCAAACTCACTTCTGTCGAGTCAGATACTTCCGTCGAGTCAGATGTAGGTATAATTCTGAGAATGGTGATTAGTATATGTGTGTGTGTGTGTGTGT
>NW_006921712.1:8439376-8448699 GCF_000298275.1 Orycteropus afer afer
AGAGTAGATGTAGAGAAAGTTACAAACAGACATATCTACTTGGTTACCAAAAGTAAATACTTTTTTTAACAAAAAGTTACCAAAAATAAGAATTCCAAAAAAAAAAAAAAAAAAAAATAGGAAGGATAACAGCTCAAGTAAAGATCCATAATAAGAAAAACTTGAAAGTAGTCAATAAAATGTAAAGATACTTAAGAAAAACAATTTCATTGATAACATAGAGAACAATGTGAAAAGGACCAGAATAAATATAAAGGCCAATTTACCAACTAATACTTTTCTCACACTTATCCAGTAAGGTAATCATTATTAGTATTATTTTACAGGTGAGCAAACTACGGCTCAGAAAAGTTAGGTACTGTGTCCAAAGTAACACTGAAAGAGGGACAATTGGAACTTAGATACAACTTTTAAAGCCTTCACTTTTCCTGGTTTGTCATGTATACATTGTAGGCAAGAGCTAGTAATCTAATGATGTTAAAAATATTCCAATTCTTCTCAGAAAAATTAAATTTGTTCAATTTAGGTTCTAAGAGGATGAATAAAAATGTGCAATACTACAGGAAGGGGATAAGGTACCCAAACACAGAATGAAGTACTTTATTATTTTCATGCCTCTGACGAAAGAAAAGTCTTTAACAAATCAAACATGATTTGGAATCATTTTTAAATGAGTAATTAGAGTAATTAAATTCATATAACATAGTCCAAGTATATTTACTAGTGGCATATCAGCAGTTGGGTTAACAATATCCCAGTCTATAGTTTTCCAGACCATTTTACTATATATATATATAGTCTAGTTCTAGTATTGGAACAATTTTACAATCAATTTAAAGACATTTTATAAACATTATAATATGTCAAATAATGCTCTTTGCCTAAGATTCACTCAGAAATAAGCAAGTGTTTTTCTTCCCCAAAGTTTTTTTTTTTTTTTTTTTTAAGAAACTCTAGAAGCTGGTAAAAGAAAGAGAGGGAAGAAAGGAAGGAAAGAAAGAAATAGTAGTAATTCTAAATCCTTCAGTTCTGAAGTATTGACCTGCCACTTTGGTAACAGTAAAATGGTTGACCAGTCAGTAGGTTACACATCAATATCTGATTTGTTTCCTCACCCACTGCTGTTTCCTACTATAGCATGACACAACAAATCTAATACTAATTTAAAAAAAAAAAAAGAACATTGATGCTAATAAATATGCTATACTGTTGCATTGTTAGGCGCTGTTGAGTTGTCTCCAACTCATAATGACCTTGCATATAACAGAACACATTGCCTGGTCCTGTATCATCCTCACAATCACTGCTATATTTCAGACCATATTATTGCAGCCACTGTGCCAAATTCTCTCAGTGAGAATCACCTTCTTTTTCACTGATCATCTACTTCACTAAGCATGGTATCCTTTTCCAGCAATTGGTCGCTCCTGATGATGTGTCCAAAGAAAATGAGATGGAATCTCACCATCTGGCTTCGGAGAAGAATTCTGGCTGTACTCCCTCCAAGACAGATTTATTCACTCTTCTTACAGTCAATGGTCTATTCAATATTCTTCACCAATGACATAGTTTCCATGTATCAATTCTTCCATCTTTCTTTATCATTGTCTAGCTTTCACATACAGAGGAGATGATTGAAAAAAAAAATGGCTTGGATCAGGAGCACCTTAGTCATCAAAGTGACATCTTTGTTTTTTAAATATTTTAATATTAAAGAGGTCTTTTGCTACAGATTTAACCAGTGACTAATGTTCTTTGATTCCTTGACTACTGATTCCAGGGACACTGATTGTTGATCTGAGTAGAATGAAATCCTTGGCAACTTCAATTTCTTAATCACTCTTCATGACATTATTTATAGGCCCATTTGTGAGGATTTTCATTTTCTTTATGAGAATGAGCTTAGTACACTACACTAAAGAATCATTTTATGGGTGCCATGACTACTGTGAAAACACTAAACTCATGTAGTCTACAAAGTTTAATTGTTGTTAAAATATTACAAAGTTTAATAAAAATCCAATAATATTTATTAAGACATAGAAAGTAAAAGCTGACAGAAGAATAACCCAACACAACCTGTTATATTATCTGTCGACGTTTTTATTCATGTCCCAAGTGAGAAAATGGGATATAAAATGGAGTGAGATTGTTGTTGTTGTTGCTGTTAGGTGGCATTGATTTGGCTCCGATTCATAGTGACCCTATGTGCAACAGAACTAAACACTCCCTGGTCCTGTGCCAGCCTCACAATCCTTGCTATGCCTGAGCCCATCATTGCAGTCACGGTGTCAATCCATCATATGGAGAACCTTCCCCTGTTTTGCTGACCCTTCACTTTACCAAGTGTATCATCCTTCTCCAGGGAATAGTCCCTTCTGACAACATGACCAAAGTAGGTGAGACAAAATCTGGCCATTCTCACTTCCAAGGAGGATTCCAGCTGCACTTTTTCCAGGATAGATTTATTAGTTTTTCTGGCAGTCCATGATACTTTCAGTATTCCACCAACACAATAACCCAAAAGCATTAACTCTTCTTCTGTCTTCCTTATTCATTGTCCAGGTTTCACATGTTTATGAGGTGATTGAAAATACTATGGCTTGGGTTAGGTGCACCTTAGTTTTCACAGAGACAACTTTGCTCTTCAGTGCAACATGCCATCTGATTTCTGGACTGCTGTTCCCATTAGTGTTGATTGTTGATCCAAGTAACACAAAATATTTAATAGCTTCAATCTTTTCTGTCTTTTTTGTGATGATGCTTATTGGTCCAGTTCTGAAGATTTTCATTTTCTTTATGTTGAGGTATAATCCATACTGCAAATTGTACTCTTTAATCTTCATCAGTAAGTGCTTTAAGTCATCTTCACTTTCAGCAAGCAAGGTTGTGTCATCTGCATGTTGCAGAGTGTTAATGAGTATTCCTCCAATTCTGATGCTGCATTCTTCTTCAGATAGTTCAGCTTCTTGGATTATTTGCTCAGTATACAGATTGAATAAGTATGGTGAAAGGACACAACCATGACTCACTCCCTTCCTGATTATAAACCATGCAGTATCCCCTTATTCTGCTTGAATGACAACTTCCTGGTCTATGTGCGGGTTGCTCATGAGCACAATTAAGTTTTCTGAAATTCCCATTCTTTTCAATGCTAGCCATAATTTGTTATAATCCACACAGTTGAAATTTTTGCATAGTCAATGAAACACAAGTAAACATCTTTCTGGTATTCTTTGCTTTCAGCCAAGTTACACCTGACATCAGCAATGATAACCTTCATCCCACATCCTCCTCAGAATCCAGCTTGCAGTTCTGGAAGTTCCTTGTCAATGTACTACTGCAACCATTTTTTGAATTATCATCAGCAAAATTTTACTTGTGTATGATATAAATGATATTGTTCAATAATTTCCACATTCTTTTGGATCACTTTTCTTTGGAATGGGTACAAATATGGATCTCTTCCAGTCATTTGGCCAGGTAGTTGTCTTCCAAATTTCTTGGCATAGATGAGTAAGTGCCTCCAGTGCAGCATCTGTTTGTTGAAACATATCAATGGATATTCTGTCAATTCCTGGAGCCGTGTTTTTCTCCAGTTCTTCAGTGCAGCTTCAATTTCTTCATTTAACACCATAGATTCTTGATCACATGCCACCTCCTGAAATAGACGAGCATCAACCAATTCTTTTTGGTACAGTGACTCTATGTGCTCCTTCCATCTTCTTTTGATTTTGCCTGTATCATTCAATATTTTGTGCAGAGAATCTTTCAATATTACAACTCAAGGCTTGAATTTTTTTCTTCAGTTCTTTCAGCTTGAGAACTACCAGTGTGTTCTTCCCTTTTGGTTTTCTAACTCCTGGTCTTTGCACATTCCATTAAAATAATTGATGCTGTCTCCCCAAGCTGCTCTTTGAAATCATCTGTTCAACTCCTTTATCTTCTCATTTCTTCCATTTGCTTTAGCTACTCTCCATTTAAGAGCAAGTTTTAGAGTTTCTTCTGGCATCCATTTTGGTGTTTTCTTCCTTTCTTATCTTTTTAATGACCTTTTGCTTTCTTCATGGATGATGTTCTTGGTGTCATCCCTTAATTCATCCGGTTTTCGGTCATTGGTGTTCAATGAATCAAACATATTCTTGGATGATTTCTAAATTCAGGTGGGATGTAATAAAGGCTCTATTTTGGTTCTCATAGACTTGTTTTAATTTTCTACAGCTTCAACTTGAACTTGCATATGAGCAGTTGATAATTCACAATCAGCTCCTGGCCTTGTTTTGGCTCCAGATATTGAGCTTCTCCATTGCCTCTTTCTGCAGATGCAGTCCATCTGATTCCTGTGTGCTCCATTTGGTTAAATCCACATGTACAGCAGCCATTTATGTTGTTGCAAAAGGTATTTGCAATGAATAAGTCATTGCTCTTGCAAAACTCTCTGGTGCTATCTCTGGCATCACTTCTATCACCAAGGCCATATTTTCCAACTACTAGTAAATCTTCTTTGTTTCCAACTTTTGCATTATAATCACCAGTAACAATCAACAAATCTTATTTGGTCAATTTCAGACTGCAGAAATTGGTAAATAGCCTCAATTTCTTCATGCTTGGCTTTGATAGTTGGTGTGTAACTTTGAAATAATAGTAGTATTATCTGGTCTTCTTTGTAGGTGTATGGATATTATCTTATCAATAACAGAATTTTACTTCAGGATAGATCTTTAAACATTCTTTGTTTCATTCCTCTTCAACATGTTATACCCTATATAGTAGATTATATGGTTGTCTGATTCAAAATGGCCAAACCAGTCCATTTCAGCTCACTAATGCCTAGGACAAGATCTTTATGCTTTCCATTTCACTTTTGACAACTTCCAATTTTCCTAGACTCATACTTTGTACATTCCATGTTCTGATTATTAATGGATGTTTTCAGCTGTTTCTTCTCATTTTGAGTCATGCTACATCATGAAGGTCCTGAAAACTTTACTCCATCCTCATCATTAATATTGAGTTTACTTTGGGAGGCAGCTCTTCCCCAGTCATATTTTAAATGCCTTCCAAACTGAGGATTTCATCTTCCAGCACTATCTCACATAATGCTTCAGGCTATTTATGACATTTTCCAGTAATATATCAGACAAAATTTCACTGCTTTTCATAAGGTTTGCACTGGCCAATTCTATGAGAAGTGGATGGCCCCTTTCTTCTTCCAAGTTTATCTTAGACTGGAAGCTCTGCTGAAACCTGTCCACTATATGTGACTCTGCTGGTATTTGAAATGCCAGTAGCATAACCTCCAGCCTCACAGCAACACACATGCCACCATACTACAAAAAGCTGAGAGATGAATGGTGGAGGTTGAGAGTAGAACATTAAAATGTTTTGTTAACTTTTTGGGTAAAGAAATCAGAGAGTAGGGAAATGGCTTAATATATGCTCAATTCAGAGGTGTATATACCAACTTAAGAAATGCTTATTCAAGGACAGGTTTTAAAATTGATGGAAATACACCATAAAGAGAGAAATTAAAGACAGGAAGCAGATCACACAGCACCAAATATAAAGACAGCCAATGTGTCAAAAGTATAGGAAATAGTGAAAGTGGCGTCTTATTGATTTGGAATTAAGCGTGAAGTGGAAATGGAATTATCACAATAAAAAAATATTATGAGTAAAATTAGCATTTTAAGCAGGATAAAATATCCAGTCATATATCAAACCACCTAATACATATCAAGAAATAGAACAAAGCCCAGCTCTAATCTGGCTTAATATAGATTTATTTATCTCCCTAATTTTCAGCAAAATGCATCCAATTTCACATCAGAAAGTAAAAATGAAGGGATTAAAATAAGCATAACCTCATTTTCCTCTTTTTATCTCACTATTTTTTAAAAAGGAACTATTACAATAGGAAAGGCAATCTAAAAGCCAATCTTTTGGTGGAATTTACATAGCACATCCTTATCCGATTCTAGTTACACACTGAAAATTAAATGGCAGTAAAGAGTCTCCAACCCAAAGGATTTTTGCCTTTATGCTTTCATAAAACTTTGAGTAATAACATGACCGTGACTTCAGAGAGAAGGTCTTTTTTGTTTTCTTGAAATTGTGAATACTAATAACTCTATTATGCCTATTTTTTTTTCAATAAATGTATGGCAAAACAGTTAATAACTATGGGAGTTAGTGAACATTCTAAAGAAATATTTATGTAGCCCCTGTATTATTTGTAGACTCGAAGCACTTACTGATGAAGACTGAAGACTACAGTCTGCAATATAGATTGTTGTTGTTGTTGTTGTTATGTACCGTCGAGTCAGATCCGACTCATAGCGACCCTTCCTTGGGTTTCTGAGGCAGTATCACTACAGAAGTAGATTGCCCCATTGCACCTCAATAAAAAGAAAACAAAAATCCTCACAACTGGTCCAACAAGCAGCATCATGATGAATGGAGAAAAGATTGAAGTTGTCAAAAACTTCATATTACTTGGTTCTACAATCAAGACCAATGGAAACAGTAGTCAAGATATTACATGATGTACAGCATTGGGCAAAACTGCCACAAAAGACCTCTTTCAAGTGCCGAAGAGCAAAGATATCTCCATGAAGACTAGTGAGGTAGGTAAGTTTGTGTCTGTCAACTTGGCTGGACCTGGTTGAGTGGCTGGGGAGCTGGATATAGTATTCTCCATGATGAGACTGGTACTTAACTCCACAGTGGAATCTACTGTGAGCAGCTGAGTAGCTGCCTTAGGGATGTGGTCTACTTCCTGTATATAAGTAACAGCTTTGGGAAGGTTCTCTAGCTTATGGCACACTTGAAACTTGCATGTAGCCATGTCATTGTTCAGTAGCCTACCATGCTCTGCTGACCTTGGGACTTTCAATAGACCTTAATGAATGGCCTGCTGTGTGGTTTGGTTAACATTGGGACTGTGCCTTTTTTACCTATCAGCCTTGGGTTTGTCAGTCTCAGCAGCCAGCAGCTGAAGAGTAGAAAAGAGTCTAGCTTCAGTGTGCCAGGAGCAAGAGGCAGAGCTGAAGCCCAAGGTCGAGTGGCTTTTACCCAGCCCCTAGAGCCTGGCACTTTGAACTCAGAAATAAAGCCTCCAAACTGTGAGAGAATAAACTCTTGTTTGTTCAAACCTACCCATTTGTGATATATTCTTGTCAGAGCAGCATTTGGTAACCAGAACAACTAAGATGTGCCTAACGCAAGTCATGGTATTTTAGTTGCCTCATATGCATGTGAGAGCCAGACAATGAATAAGGAAGATCGATGCATTTGAGTTGTGGTGTTGGTGAAGAATAGTGAAAGTACCATGGACTGCTAAAGAACTAACAAATCTGTCCTGGAAGAAGTGCAGCCAGAATGTTCACTGGAAGTGAGAATGGCCAGACTTCAGCTCATCTACTTGGGTCATGTTGTAAGAAGGGACCATTCCCTGGAGAAGAATATCATCCTTGGTAAAGTGGAGGGTCAACGAAAAAGGGGAAAGCCCTCAGCAGGATGCATTGACACAGTGGCTACAAGGATGGACTCAGGTATAGCAAGGATCATAAGGCTGACAAAGGACCAGACAGTGTTTCATTCTGCTGTACACAGGGTTGCTATGAGTTAGAGATGACTTGGCAGCACCTAACAACAATACCATGTTTGTAGATAGTTAAAAAGCATGATTATATGGAAAAGATCACGTACGATATTAGTGCAGAGGTTTTTATGTAGAAGGGCAATGTAAACCTTCTGAAACTTGTTTCGCAATTCTATTTATTTAGCCTTTAGGCATTTTCAAGAAATTAGAGACAAAAATTTTGAGTCAATTGAGTTCATGCTATAGCAACACAGAATAGTAACCCAAGTCTACCAAAAAATAAGAAAACAACATAAACACATTAAATAATTTGGTTTAGTTATTAAAAACAGTTAACACTACATAATACACACTCTGTGTCAGGTTATTTCCATTACTAAATCCTCAAAACAGCACTGTGGGATTGATATTTTATTATATTCATTTTAAAATTAAAGAAATGGTGCTCAAAATCACTTTTCTAACTTGTACAAATTTATCTCACTAATTGATAGAGCTAGGATTTCTCCTCAGCTAATTCCAGAGCACCAAAATATGAACATTATGACAGACATTGCCCACCCATCAAATCTTCTCAGCCAGAAACTTCCATCATTTTTTCCAGAGACAAGTTGCCATTCTCTCACTGAGGCATAATGTAGGATATAATCATCAGTGGAATGAATAATTAAAGAGAGGTAAAGGTGGTTTTTATTTGATGTCAAAGTAACCAATCACTGTTATCTCTTTAATTAAACAGTTGATTGATCACTGGGCATTGACAAAGGGGATTAATCAAATTAATTATTTGATTTACTTGATAGCTGCTTAACTAATGGGTTAGATAATCTATTGGGCAGTGACACGCATGCCCAGTTATATAGAAATATTAAAATACTTCAGTAAAATATTTCTTGAGTAAAAGACATATTTTTTTCCTTAAGAAAAGACAGTAATATCTCACATTGTACATATGTGCTATTATCTAGAGTAGCTGGAGAAGCTGGACCCTATGCTGCTTGCTAGTACTACAATCCTAATACCAGAGCAATCAAAACTCAAAAAATGATAGAGGAATCAGGAATGTATGTTCAGGTACTAAACAATATCTCAAGAAATTAGAGAACTTTAGAAATATTCAAATATAATTTATTTTTTAAACACTCCTGGGAAGTATAGCAGATATATATATATATTTTTTCAATTCACTTGAAAGTTTTGTTTTCATACTAACTAGTGTACTGTCTTTATTTTCAATTGGCCAAAAATCTTGTGATTTCCACATTTTTCCAGAAAAGTAATTTTTCTTAAATAAATATTTACAAGAATCTTATATACATTTTTGCAAATTATTTGTTTTATTTTGATTAAAAATGTTCTTTCATAAACTGGAGAACTTTCTCCCAAAGTAATCTATCACTCTAGCATCCAAAAATGCAAGGAGGTTCTTGGTAAAAATGCAGAATCCCTTGCTTCTTCTGTAGGTATTGAATCAAAGCATGTATGGGCAGACCACAGGACTCTCCATTTGAGCCACTATACCCCAATGATGGTTGTTGCACACAGTGAAATTAAAGAACCACTGATATAAAGAATCATTTTCCTTTTTGATATAGTCTCCCACCTAGCTTTTCACTATGGAAGTAGATTGTCCAACCTTCCTTCTGAGGAGTGGCTGGTGGGTTTGAACCGCCAGCTTTCTGGTTAGCAGTCAAGTGCCTTAGGCACTATGCTACCAGAG
>NW_006921712.1:8449224-8450525 GCF_000298275.1 Orycteropus afer afer
ACCTCAGAAACCCAAGGAAGGGTGACTAAGAGTCGGATCCAACTCATACTACATAACAATAGCAAACAACAACAAGTTGGAAAAATAAGGAAATATTTCTATCCATTTATGAAAATTATGTTTCTAATAAGTTTTGAAAGAAAAGTGGCAACTCTTTGCAATAAATATTTTATAAAACAGCTAACATTCTTTTTTTTTCCATCATATGATAAAATTTCTACTATGCTTTTCCTATGAATTGTTCCAGTTAATCTCACCTTCACCCTACATACCAAAACAAACCAAACTCATTGATGCCGAGTTGGACCTGCCTCATAGCGACCTTGCCTTGTGTTTCTGAGGCAGTAAGTACCTCTAGGGAAGTAGATTGCCCAATCTTCCTTCCAAGGAGTGGCTGGTGGCTTTGAACCCCCAGCCTTCTGGTTAGCAGTCATACCCCATACCCTTAGTCACTATGCCACCAAAATTATCTAATCTCTCTGCTTTTAACTACTACAGTAATTTGTCTAACAAAGTAGTGACACTTAAGAGTTCATAAGTGGGTTACTTATACCTCAGGGAGCTCTGGTGGCTTAGTGCCTAAGGCATCTGACTGCTCACCAGAAAGATGGTGGTGATTCAATCCCACCAGATATTCCTTGGAAGGAAGGTTGGGCAATCTACTTTCACAGTGATACCACTTTGGAAACCCAATGAGGACTCACTATAAGTCAGATCCGACTCAAAGACAGTGAGTTTTGTTTTGTTTTTTACTTATACCTCTGAACTAACTCTTAACCCCTGACTCAAAATATTAGTACTAACCAAGTTCTTAATCTTTGAATTATAGTGCTGGTGAAGAATATTAAATGTACTATGAACTGCCAGAAGAATGAACAAATCTATCTTAGAAGAAGTACAGCCAGAATGCTCTTTAGAGGCAAGAATGGGGAGACTTTATATTATGTATTTTGGGCAGGTAATCAGGAAGGACCAGTACTTGAAGAAGGATATCATGCCTTGTAATATAGATGGTCAGTGAAAAAGAAGATGCTCAACAAAATTGATTGACACAATGATTACAAAAATGGGCTCAAGCATAGCAGTAATTGTGAGGATGGTACAGGATCTGGCAGTGTGTTCGTCTATTGTACCTAGGGTCATTAGCATTAGAAATAACTTGAGGGTGCCTAACAACAACAACTCTGGTAGCATAGTGGCTAAGTCACTTGCCTGCTAACCAGACGGCTGGCGGTTCAAACCCACCAGCCACTCCTCGGAAGGAAGGTTGGGCAATCCTACTTCCGTAGTGATACTGCCTC
>NW_006921712.1:8450625-8451777 GCF_000298275.1 Orycteropus afer afer
CTGGCGGTTCAAACCCACCAGCCACTCCTCGGAAGGAAGGTTGGGCAATCCTACTATCCGTAGTGATACTGCCTCAAAAACCCAAGGAGGGGTCGCTATGAGTCGGGGCCGACTCGATGGCACATAACAACAACAACAACAACAAAGCCCTATTTTCAGATCTCAATTGTAAGACTATTGGACCCAGCATTTGAGAATAACTAAGACAAAGTTGGTTAAAGTTATTCAGAAGCCTCTGTTTCACCAAGGCCAGAGTAGAAATATTACCTCTACATGCTTTACTGAATGAAACCAAAAACCAAAGTCACTGCCAGAGAGTCAATTCTGACTCATAACGACTGTATTGGGTTCCAAGGCTGTACATCTTTACAGATGCAGACTGTCTCATCATTCTTCTGCTGAGCTGCTGGTGGGTTCGAATTATCAACTTTCTGGTTAGTAGACAAATCCTTTAATCTACATCTCCAGAGCTTCATTTACTAAGCAAAGCTAAACTAAAAAGCCTTGGGGGAAAAATAGAGAACTCCTATAATTCTTCTTGGAAAAGTTTCGCTTCTTCTTAGTCTTATGTGCCTCCTGGTTATCCTGAAAGACCTCAACAAACATGAACTCCCACAATTGACTTTTTCCCACTTCAAATGCTCTTCAATTTCCCTCTTCCTTCCTTAATGTAACATTCCAAGTCCACTCAAAGAATTTCAACAGTATCCCACCTAAGCAAGCCTCTGCCAGAGCCCTCATGTCTGATTATTCCTCTTGATCTCCTACCCTACCCTTCCTTTGCCACACTTCCTACTGCTGCTAATGCCATTCAACAAAGACATTTTTAAGGTAAAACCTTTGAAAATATAATTTAAAAATGTATAACCATCTTGTGAGGCCATGATTTACAATTAATGCTTATAATCATTCATCATTCAACTAACATTTATTTAGTACATAAATACTCAACAGCTAAGTTTTAGGACATGCACTGAGTACCTAATTTGGCATATGTATTACTGTGTGTGATTTTTAGAAAATCACAGATGGGAAAAACCTGAATTAATGAATTATAATACAAGGAAAATTATGGTGTAATGGAGACCATTTTCTGATACGAAAAGAAATGATTGTTGTTGTTGTTATATGCCGTCGAGTCAGCCCTGACTC
>NW_006921712.1:8452145-8452778 GCF_000298275.1 Orycteropus afer afer
TTTTGTCTTATATGTATCTTAAAATATGCAACAATCTGAAAAAGTCTTATTTTTTTCAAAATAAACAATAAATCTTATCGAGTTCCACAGATAGACTTGAAAAGGACATAATATAAACATAGAGATTGATAATTGAATTAGGGATGCTACATTTTGCACTTCATGTGCCTACTATATCATCATTCAGCTAATTTAATTTGCCTTGAAAAAATTGTACAGCTGAATTGATTTTTCAAATAACTTTCTGTTCTGAAATGTATCCTGTCAGAGCTTTATTTAAATTTATAAGTCACTTTCAATTAAAGACATAGTTATGAAAACAGAGTAGGGCACATTTGTTATTCAGCTTAATTCTTTTCAAGATAAAAATGAAAAAGCTGAACTTTTAAGAATCAAACATGTTATTCACTTACCATAGCCAATGGGCAGTAGGATCTTCCAAGTGCAGTCTAAGTTGTTGGGGTAAGCACCTGGAAATCCAGGACTCAAGATCACTCCACTCATGCTGCTCAGTGTTCCTCCGCACTTCGCTGTTAAGGGACAGTGGCCGTCAGTTCTGTGGATTATCATTTTTTCCAAAGAATATTTCATTCAGATTGCTCTACTCTACTTTGCTAAGTAAAAGCAAGACAT
>NW_006921712.1:8453373-8470257 GCF_000298275.1 Orycteropus afer afer
ACCCACCAGCCACTCCTCGGAAGGAAGGTTGGGCAATCTACTTCTGTAGTGATACTGCCTCAGCAACCCAAGGAGGGGTCGCTATGAGTTGGGTCCGACTACACAGCACATAACAACATAACAACAACATTTATTGAGTAGCGTAAGTCACTATCAGTTTTTAACTGTGTTATGCTGAGATGAATACATCATTTCATTTAATTTTCATAACAACTCTAAATGGCTTGGTGTTATCATCCCACTTTGCAAAGATATTAAGAAATCTATGTAAGTCTATATGACTTAGTAAGCAGCACAACCAGAATATTATTCAAAATCTGCATGATTCTAGAACTCAAATTTTACCTAATATACTTTACTTTCTGATTGCTTTATAATTTTACAAATTAGCTAATTCTCATCACCTGGATTTACCAGGTGATGAGTGTGAATATAAATTCATAATTCTGTGCTTAACTTGGCAGCTGACATTTAATTTTTTATTGTATGTAAGTTCTTACTGTAAGGAATTGTGACTGATATCCAATATTTGCTAACAAATTATTTTTAATATTTGCTATTAACATGATAAATAATATAGGTTGAAACATATGTAATTCAAATATTTCACCATCTGTGGCCTACTAAAATGAGAGTTTCACATATTTCAAAATAATAATCCAAGTAAGTTGTAAGTTTTTTCAAGTACTCACAATAAAATATTTTATTCATATTCTAATAATGCCATTATTATGTTGTTGTTGTTATGTGCCGTTGAGTTGGACCAACTCATAGCGACCTGTCCTTGGGTTTCTGAGGCAGTGTCACTAGGAAAGTAGATTGCCCCATCTCCCTTCTGAGGTGTGGCTGGTGGGTTTGAACAGCCAGCCTTCTGGTTAGCAGTCAAGTGCTTTAGCCACTATGCTAAACATGCTTGGAAGACTTCTTTCAGAGATCTCTCTCAACATGTAATGGATTTTTTTGTTGTTTTGTTTTTTTACTGTAAAAGTAGGAAAAAAAATTAGAAAATAAATGTGGTATGAGGAAATAACTAAAAGTCTTACAAAATCAAGTGAATATGATAGTTTTTTAAGATAGAGAATCATATTTCATGTCCCAAACATGAAGTAGTGCAGTATAAGTCAAGAATTCCAGAAAAGTTTACAAAAACATCAACTTTGTTGATATTTAGAGTATAACCTTTCAATGTGACTTCTTTATGTGAAATACCAAATATTTGTCAACACCCAAGGAAATAGCAGTCAAGAAATCAGATGCCCTACTGCACTGGGGAAATCTGCTGCAAAAGAACTCCTTAAAATGGCAAAAAGCAAAGATGACAACCCCAGTGCACCAAAACCAAGCCATGGTATTTTCAGCTGCCTTACATGCATGCGAAAGCTGCACAATGAATAAGGAAGACTGAAGAAGAGATGATGCCTTTGAATTACTGTGTTGGGGAATGATACTGAATATACCATGGACTTCCAGAAGAATGAACAAATCTGTCATGGAGGAAGTACAGCTGGAATGTTCTTAGAAGTGAGAATGGCCAGACTTCATCTCACCTACTTTTTCGAGCCCACAAGCTGGTCCATGGGTGAAAACTGAGGCAGTCTACTTCTTTAAAGATTTAGAACCTGGAAAATCCTGTGGTGCACTTCTACTCTGTCCTACCAAACACACACACACACACACACACACACACACACTTCCTTCAAGTGAAATTCGACTCCTAGTGACCCCTCCTTGGGTTTCTGAGGTGACATCTCTACGGAAGTAGATTGTCCAATCTTCCTTCTGAACTCTGTCCTATTTGTTGTTGTTGTTGTTATGTGCCGTCGAGTTGGCCCCGACTCATATAGGGTCACTATAATTTGGAATTAACTTGAGGACAAGTTTGGGTTTGGGTAAGAAGCATGTAAAACATGTAAAGGAGCTCTGGTATCACAGTAGTTAAGCAGCTCGGATGCTAACCTTTTGGTCTACTATTTAAATACATCGGTCACTCTAAGGGAGAAAGACTTGATGATCTGTTCCAGTAAAGACTATTGCCTAGGACATCCTATGACACGGTTCTCCTCTGTCCTATAGGGTCATTTGGAATTGAATCATGGTACACAATAATCACAACAAGAAGAATGAGTTATATAAATTGTACTCGTTACTCTGATTATTTTTTAAAATTAGGACTTAAAATTTCCAGGTGGTAATAAGTAAAATAGGAGCTCTGGTAGTGTAGTGCCTAAGGCATTTGACTGCTAACCAGATGGCTGGCAGTTCAAATCCACCAGCCACTCCTCGGAAGAAAGACTGGGCAATCTACTTCTGTAGTGATACTGCCTGGGAAACCCAAGGAGGGATCGCTAGAAGTCTGAGACCACTCAATGGCAGTGAGGTAAGAATAGGTAAAATAGGATCTTTCTGTTGCTGTCTAATCCTAAAATGTCTCAGCTTACTCTAAAAGTAACATTATCAAAATCTTTCAAAATTAGTGAAATCTTTCAAAATTAGTCTCTGAGACTTACTGTGGTTTGTGAGTTTCCTGAAGAAAAACTGATTATTTTAGCTCTGTATTCATTTGTAAATGTTAGGAGGAAACAGGAATCAAAAAAGTTCATACTTCTTCAAACATTTTCAATAAAAGATAAAATTGATTAGATTTCCCTAGTATAAGTTAACTATCCAAATAAACCAATTTCCTTTATAATACTGAGAGAATAATGGCATATTATTTGATATAACGTCTATAGGAACTGCTTTCATTTCAAAGTTTAAAATATTTCAATTCCCATGCTTAATGAAAAGTTTTTCATTTAAAAATAAATAAGGGGATTGATGTTCCATATAAATGAATGACTGAAAGGAAGGAGACAGCTCGCTAAGATAGATATGGTTGCTATTTTCTTATATCATTTTCCATATGAAATCTGAGGGTTTAAACCTCCATAAAAATAATTTTAAGTTTTTTGGTGACATATTTAGTGCAAACTTGTCTCTTTTTTTTAACAATTAATTACTTTCAAAAAATGAGACATTTTTTACTTATAAAAAAATGTGGTGCATGTAAGATGGACATTTACTATTTCCAGGATGGGACTATCTTAAAAGGTATAGTTTGGTTTTGTCTGTTTCACGAGTTTGGTGTGTTTTCATTTCCCTCAGTGTACAATTCTGCCTATTTTACAGCTAGGGTAGTTACATTTTATATCACTAAACACCATTTAATACATACAACTTATCTGAGATGTAGGGAAATCAGGCTGTCAGAAGAACATATAACACAAAAGAGAATTATCTTGTTTTACTTGTTGGAACTTAAACAGCATACTATGACATCATATTTCCTGGCAAAATGAATCATAAACAGTATGTAGATAGATCAGAAGACACTTTTGAGTATATATTGTGCCTACAAAATTGTTTTCCTTTGTTCATATTTGTCTAAAATTATTTGTATTTGTTTCTCCTGAAAGCTCATCTGGAAATACTGAGATAGCTAAAGCCATCATTTTAGAGATAATGGACTTCTGAGTATGACCCACAGTAATATCCAAATGTTGGAAGGAGGAAGGTGACTATGAAGGAAGCATTTGTGATAGTTTTACAATGTTCCATTGCTTTCTGATATTTATTCATTTATTAGTTATTTTAATTCAAAATTATTGAAAGTCTAATATGTGCAGAAGGTGCAGAGTCATCCAAGCTGCATTGAAGGAATTGGCCAAAATCAAAGCTCCAGGAATTAATGGAATACCCACTGAGATGTTTCAAGAAACGGATGCAATTCTGGAGTGGCTCACTTGTTTAAGCAATGAAATTCAGAAGACAGCTACCTGGTCAACTGACTTGAAGTGATCCATATTTGTGCCCATTCCAAAATAGAGTGATCCAACAGAATGTGAACATTATCTAATAATATCACTCATATCACACAGAAGTAAAATTTTGCTGAAAATAATTAAAAAAAGTTTGCATCAGTGAAACAACAGAAATTCAAGTTAGATTCAGAAGAGGACATAGAATAAGGGATATCATTGTTGATGTCAGATGGATCTTGGCTGAAAGAAAAAAAAAAATCAGAAAGAGTTTTACCTGTGTTTTATTGATGCAAAGGTGTCTGACTGTGTGGATCATAATAAATTCTAGATAACGTTGCAAAGAATAGGAATCCCAGAACATTAATTATACTCATTAGAAACCTGTACATAGACCAAGAGGGAGTCATTTGAAAAGAACAAGGGGGTAGTTATTCTGTATGATTTTAATCAGGAAAGTTATGTGTCAGGGTGTATCTTTCAGTATACTTATTCAATCTGTATGCTGAACAAATAATCTGAGAACCTAGACTATATGATAAAGAACACTGCATAAGGATTGGAGGAAGACTCATTAACAACATACGATATGCAGATGACAAAACCTTGCTTGGTGAAAATACAGTGGTCTTGAAACACGTACTGAAGAAAGTCAAAGACTGAAGCCTTAAGTATGGATTAAGGCTCAACATAAAGAAAGCAAAAATCCTCAAAACTGGACAATTAAGCAACATTATAATAAATAGTAAAAAGATTGAAGTTGTCAATGATTTTATTTTACTTGGATCCACAACCAAAACCAATGGAAACAACAGTCAAGAAATCAAATGACCTACTGTATTGGGAAAATCCTCTGCAAAAGAAAAGAGTTGTTACTTTGAAGACTAAGGTGTGCATGACCAAAGCCATGATATTTTCAATAGCCTCATATGCATATGAGAGTTGGACAATGAATAAGAAAGACTTCAAAAGAACTGATGCATTTGAATTGTGGTTTGGTTGAAGAACATTGAATGTACCATGGATTGCTGGAAGAACAAACAAATCTCTCTTGGAATAAGTACAGCTGTTATGATCCTTAGAAACAAGAATGGCCAGATGTTGTCTTCCATAAATTGGTCATGTTGTCAGAAGGAACCAGTCCATAGAGAAAGATAGCATGTTTGGTAAAGCAGAGGTCAGAAAAAATGGGGAGACCTTCAATGAGATGGACTCACACAATAGCCATGTTGATGGGTTCAGGCATGGCAATGATTATGAGGATGGTGCAAGACCAGGTAGTGTTTGGTTCAGTTGTACATAGGGTCACCCTGAGTCAAAAATAATTTGATGGCACTTCACAACCCACAACTTTGGGAATCATGTGGAGAAATAACACAATATTTTAGGAGTGAAGCAATGAGAGCTTAAATATGAGGTGGTAGAGCTAAGGTAAAAAACTGAGGAAGCATTTGGGTGGTAGGATTGACAGGTATGAGAAATCCTTTGAATTTGGGAAATGAGGTAAAGGGAGAAATCTAGATCTGTGGTCTATGCAAAAACATGGATAATAATGGCAGTCACTGAAGCAGTGGGTTGGGAAAGGGAACATGTTTAAAAAAGAAAATAAGTAATGGAGGTTGGGTATATTGAGATTTATTTGACTTTGGAGCACCTATAAGGGTACCTAGGAGACACAACCAGTTTGTGTTCAAATCCACTTAGTAGTATCACAAAGGAAAAACCTGGTTATCTGCTGCTGTTAATATTATAACATAGAAAACCCCATGGAGCTGTTCTAATCTGAGACACATGGGGTAAGGATAAATTGGAGTGAACTCAAGAATAATGGATTATGGAGCACCTACAGATTTCCAGTCAGAAACCCAATGGAGGTAGCTATGAGTTGGAAATGAGAATGGCAGTGGGTTTAGATTTTGGTTTTTATAGATTTCCAAAAAACAAGAAAACCAAACTCACTGCTGTCAGGTCAATTCGACTCATAGTGACCCCCTCTTGGGTTTCTGAGGGAGTATCTCTATGGAAGTGTATTGCTGTGGGTTTGAACTGCCAGCCTTATGGTTATAAGTCAAATGCCTTAAGCACTACTCCAGATCTGGAGCTCAAAATAGAAATATGCTATAGGTACTATTCCAAATACTTATTACCTATAACAGAAACTTCTGAAAGTAAAAGGAGGTTGGGAAATGATTGTGCTGTGACAATAAGCACAGATAAGATAAAAAGTAGAATAGGCACCTGAGCTATCGGTTCTGAACTGAAAGGGTAGAACATGCACAGTTGCAAAGAGAACCAAGAAGAATACCTTAGTACTTGCCAGTCTCTACATTTCATGAATTTCCTGTAATAGAAGCAAATGATAACTACCTGGTACCTCAAGGAAGCATTAAAATTCCCATCATATAATATGGAAGCTCTGGGGGCACCACACTCTAAAAGGTTTTGGATGCTCAAGGCATAAATTCTTCCTCTTTAAATATGAAAATTGGTAGGTGGCTCCAAAAGAGGCAGACTGATTCCTCAGGCTTGATGAGAGCATTCTCATTGATGGTTGCTTCTGTGTCTTGTGTATAAAATACCCTGACTTCAATTTCAAATCAGTTATTTGTGTTTCCAAATTTTGCTTAAGAAAACCTGGATTTGCTGAGGTTAAAGCCTTACACAGAAAACTACTAAGACTTTCAGACAAGCTACTTTCATTCATTCTCATAAATTAGTAAACTGGCCTTCTGATATAAATAATATAATTCTAATTTGTCACCTTGAGCTGACAATCTTACATCTAATCTGTGTAGGCTAATATTAAAATACTCACCAAAAAACTGAGCTACTTCATCCAATGAGAGAGGATCTATATTAAATTCTTGTTATATTTCTACTACACTATTATATTATTATTATTATATAACAATTGTTTTGAAAGAAATTTAAACATTTCTTTACTTTAAATTATAAAGTCAGAAATTTAAACAAATGTATATTAGAAACCCAAAATAGTAAAACAAGGAAGTAATCATTATGCAATTGATAGTATGTATGCACAGCAACACAATTACAGAAGATGTTTCCATACCAATGCAAAGGGGAGAGGGATAATTCCAACGCCGAACAGTTCCTGGCATACAAGAAATGTGGGAACGACCCTGTTTAAAAGAAAATGAAAGAAAACTCACATACTGAAATTATAGTGTTCAATGATTAAATGTTTGGAAAAGTATTTGTCATTTTATTACAAATGTAAAATAAAATCAGAATTACTGACATAGATTTCTATTCACAATTATTAACAAAGAAAAAAATGGAGTCAAAACACCAAAAACGTCCATAATCAGTGTATTTCTTCTCACTGGGGAAAAAAAAGAAAAATCTTGTAATGTTGCTTCAAATAGGCTATATTATTGACAGGCTCATTGTCCAATGCTTAAAGAAAATGAATTCAATTGGACAAAGGAAGTTTTTGTGATGTGATGGCTTTTCGTTGGAAAGGCTGAAAATGATTAAGGACTAGTATTGATTAGAAGGGTAAAATGTCAGCAATATGTTATCTCTTTATGAAAAGGTAAATTTTGTGATTGTGCTTCATGCACAAGTCACAGGACATTGTTGTTCCACAAATAACTGGGTGAGTTTCTGCTTCATCAGAGAAGAAGACTTAATTAATATTACTATCAGACAGCCTTACAAGCTATCAAGTTAACATGACTGCAATTACATGAATCTTCACTTGAGATCTATTTTATCTTTTAAATGTATGAAACTTTCAACCTTCAACCTTCTAAATCTATTCTTGGTTTCTTTCTAAGTAATAATAATAATAAAGCAAAGAGTTAAATTCTGAGATGTTTTGTGTAAGATGTCTTTTACAATGAAAAAGAAGGTCATAAAAAGTTAGCTCTGTATATAGACTTTTATTTTTTCAGTGTCACTCTATGGCTTTATCTGTCATGCTTTCTTATCTCATGAATTTCCATTTACCACCCACAGCTGGGATATAATCAGTTGAAAAAATTACACCTTTAACTCATGTTAAATAATCTCAACAGCATTGGGAATGAATCAAGCAAGAATTTGTACAAATGCAGTTATCAATGACAAACTCATTCCCTAAGCTTAAAAGGTTTCAGACCTAATTCATATGCCACAAAACCAATTTTCTTGTACTTCCAAATATTTTTAAAAGTAGCTACAGCAAAGAAAGACAGTGTCTGTTTTCAAAGATGACATTCTGGACAATGTCTTTTCTGCTAAATTTCATGCTCCTCTGTATATACTTGTTCTCTGATCCATTAACTTAGTTATAAAAAATTTATTTATAAAATATGTACAAGCAAAGTGCAAAACTCATAAAGGTATATGTTGAAGACTAGGAATTCAAGAAACATTTATTACAAATCTCAGTAATATTCTATATTGATTTTTGTACAAACATTTCATATTAGTGATGAAAATTTTAATAATTGGTCAAAAATAAGACAGGATTCTGAATAATTTATTTGCTAGCTTTGAGCCAGCAGGATTCTTCTTTTTTTTTTTTTTTTCATATTTTAAAAGAACAGTAAACCATGTCTAGAGAAGATGAAAATCATTCAAATACGCAGGATTTACTTCTAATGCTGCATGCCCTGGTACCTTCATGACATATCCATGAATCTTTCTGGGCATATGTATTTATAGACATTTGTCAACCATGTCAGTAAAGGTAGTTTTCGTGTTATGTAATGTATGTATGCTGTCTTACAAATATATTAATTTGTTAGCAAAACTTTAAAAATCTAAAATTCTTTTTTGTTCATATGAATGAAAATCACCCACTAGTGAACTCAAAGCATGACCCTGCCTATAATGAAGGAAACAAAACAAAACAAAAAAAGCTTAGTTTGCATTTGAAAAAAAAATACTAATAGCTTGATTGGGCTCTTGTTGACCTTTATCTCTAGAAAGCATATTAAACATTCATTGTAAGAAATGTTCTTACCAAAGAATGCTGCTTTCTTCTCTGAGGGCTGTAGAAATATAACTTATACAAGAGTATTTACAGAAATTGTAAAGTAATATCATAAACAAGAGGAGAAAACAGGAACATATATGAGCAGAGCAAGTGTTAAAAGTGGGAATTTAGGAGTGGTTAGACAGAATATCCTTGGAAGATTGGGCAAACTACTTCCATAGAGATAGACTATCACAGAAACCCAAGGAGGGATAGCTATGAGTTGAATCGACTCCACGGCAGTGAGTTGAGTAGAGTTGAGACAGAATATGCAATTAATTTAGTTGGCTTAATAAATTACAATGCAAAAACTAACACTTAAAAATAGCAGTCGATATATACTGAGATTTGGTTATTGACAAGCACTGCTTTCTCTTATAAACCTAACCCAAAGAAACAAACTATATGATTATTTGCTTGTTTCTTTTTTTTTTTTTTTTTGCTTTTTTTCAGAAATTTCCCTCTAAGTAAAACTTATAATTCAAACTCTAACACGTGAAATAGGAAAGCTTTGTGTTAACAAAACGCTTGCAATGGCTTTACTAGGCTTTGTCAAGCAACTTGCTTAGATAGCAGAACTTGCAGAAGGTCTTTCCAAGTATCCATCAGAAAATATTTCCTATAGGAACATCTGTTCTACATTGCAAAGATCTGTCCATAATTTTATACAGACAAAGCAATTACTGCAGTACTTGCCGAGATCCATATAATGAATGTTTGGGCTTGTTTTCATGAAGATGCCTTTGTATATTGTTATTTTTAATAATAGCAGTAGTAACCGTTTTCATTTATCGAAGTGTACTAGGCATTTTAAAAAACATTTTATCTAAACTTAAAACCTGGGCTAATTCCTACATGTGGTGTTGTTTGATCTGCTCCTGCCTACCTCACAGGTGCTTCTGTTCCCGCTTTTGCTCTGTTGTTGTTGTTATTTGCCATCGAGTCGGCTCCGACTCATAGCGACCCCTCCTTGGGTTTCCAAGGCAGTATCACTATGGAAGTAGGAATGCCCAACCTTCCTTCTAATACTCTCTAAATTTTCACTTCCTCATCAACACAATACAAATAATACAGTATTGCTGTCATATGGCTGATTGGGAATTATATGAAATTTTGTAGGTAAAACACCTAGTATGGTTTCCAATAAGCCAAAAACCAAAGCAAACTCACTGCCATCAGTCGATTCTGAATCATAGAGACATGATAGGAATGAATAGAACTGCTTCATAGGGTTTCCAAGGCTATAAATCTTTACGGAAGCAGATCGCCTCATCTTTCTCCCATGGAGCAGCTGTTGTGTTCAAACAGTCGACCTTTTGGTTAGCAGCTGAATGAGTTAACCACTATTCCACCAGAACTCCTTACGCTACCCTTAAGGTATTCGGAATTTGCTAGCAGTTGTTACTTGATTCAATTATATAAGATATTCACTACAACACACATGCAGAAATTGAATCAGTGGTATCATCTCAATGGTATATTTTTACAACTTTTTTCTATTGTTTAAAAAAGAAAACAACTCACTGCCATCAAGTAGATTCTACTCATAGTGACCTCTCCTTGGGTTTCTGAGGCAGTACCTCTATGGGAGTAGAATGCCCAATCTTTCTTCTGAGGACTGGCTGGTGGGTTTGAACCACCAGACTTCTGGGCAGCAGTCAAATGCCTTAGGCACTACACAGCCAGAGAGCCTTTCTGTTGTTTACTTAGGATGTTTATTTATTTATTTATTTATTTATTAAGTCTGCAGAACATGGATAAAAGAAATCCCTTTGAAAAATTATTGGCTTCATATTGTAACAGACATACAGCAAAAAATATTCTTTTCCCTGAGTTAACTGAAGAGTGAAAATACAAATAGACTTAAATATTTCTACTGAAGTTGGAATATACACGTTTAGAATATCAAGTTTTATTTTTGGCAGAGAGAATTATGTAAATGACAGTAGAAAAATTTTTTCTGGGAGTAAGCTTATCCATGGTAAAGTCACAGGATAAATTACAAAAAAATTGACTACTGTTGCTATACTTTATTTTATAACTAATCTTATATGAGTTCATAATTTAAAATGCAATGTTGAAAATTTCTACCTAATATTTCTCAAAAATTATTTAAATAAATTACTTGATCACTTAGCATACTACCTCGCACATGTTAGGTACTTAATGAGAATTAATTAAATTGAATCATGAGAACAGTTTGCAAAGCAGAACAAGCACATGACTCCAACGCAGATCCAATACTTGCATTGCTTAGATAAGACCCATCAAGAGGCTGTGTAGATACTTCACCTTTTAGAATTTTAACTGCATGTTTGTTGGAAAAGCACCCATTTGAAATGAAATAACTGTGAAAATAAAATGTTCAACTTTGGGATAGTGCTGTATCATTTAGAAACTATTTTCCCATGATAATTATGACTACATGCATGCTGGGAAAATATGAGTACTGTGATTTCCATTAGCTCATAAGGTACAAATCTAGGGCTTATGTTTTAAGTAAGCTGGTTATGGTAGTTAAGGTTGTGTGTCAACTTGGCTGGGCCTGGTTCAGTGGCTGGGCAGATGGTAGTAGTTATTTCCCATGATGAGACTGACAATCAACTCCATGGTGGAATCTACCACCAGCAGCTGAGTAGCTGTTTTAGAGATGTGGTCTGCTTCCCGTATATAAGCAGCAGACTTGAGAACGGTCTCTAGCTTATAGCACACTTGAACTCTACATATAGCCAAGTCATTGGAGCAGCCTGCCATGTTCTGCCAATCTTGAGACTTTCAGTGGACTTGAATCAATGGCCTGCCATGTGGCTTGGTAGCATTGGGCCTGGGCCATTTTAGTTGTCAACCTTGGTCTTGTCAGCTTCAGCAGCCAGCAGCTGTCTGAGTGAAGAAAAGCCTCCAGCTTCAGTGGGCTGGGAGCAGGAGGCAGAGCTGAAGCCAAGGTTGAGGGACTTTGACCCAGTCCCCAGAGCCTGGCACTTTGGTCCTGGATTTAAGCCTCCAAAATTGTAAGAGAATAAACTATTTTTTCAAGACATTCCATTTGTGGTATATTCCTGTCAGAGCAGCAGTAAGGAACCGAAACACTGGCCTAGAATTATTGTGTTGAAGTTGCTTTATTAACGAAAATGCAAAAGAAAAATACCTGCAGAGTGTACCCGGGCTCACACTGAAAGGAGAGTACATCGTTCACCATGTATCGATCTCCTGTTTTGATGCCATTGCTAGGAAGGGCTGGTTCCTGGCATGCAGCAAGACCTACAGCTGTAGAGTGCAAATACCAAGACTTAGACACAATATGGTAGAGATAATAGTCTTACTCTTTAAAAAAAAAAAAAAAAAGTTGTTTCTTTTTCTATTGTTCTAACCTTGCAGAGATGGACAAAGACTTTAACGCTTTCTCTTGCTATTTTACCAAGAACAGTTTAAATGATTTAAAATCAGAGTTATGTACTAATTCTTATATATCTTATTTTCAGAATACACTGAAACAATGCTTTTTAAATAAAATGTTGTTTCCATGTTTAGTATAAAAATACCACAATTACAATGCACACATGTTTTAAATAGTCCTTAAAAAATGTTTATGTGATACCCCATGATATTTCTGTCTAGCTTTGTTTTTGAAGCATACTTAGCAGTCTTTAGCAAAAATTTTAAGTGTTAAATTTGGAATTCAGTTAAAAAAAAAAAGAACAAATATTTTATGTTCAATAGCTCTCTCTCTTTTAAAGAGAACAAAAAATTCTCATAGATTGTCTCATATTGTTTGTTTTTTGCTGTGTGTGATCCAGTCAATTCTGACTCATAGTAACCCTGTAGACCAGAACAGAAGTGTCCTGTAGGGTTTCCTAGGCTGTAATCTTTACTAGAAGAGCCCTGGTGGCTCAGTGGTTAAGAGCTTTGCTGCTGACTGGGAGGTTAGCTGTTTTAGCCCACCAAGCATTCTTTGGGCGAAAGTGTGGCAGTCTGCTTCCGTAAACATTAAAAAAAAAAAAAAAAAAAGCACTGCCATCATGTAGATTTTGACTTATAGTGAACTTATAGGATGGTTACAAGAGCTCACTAGGTCTTTTCTCTCATGGAGCAGCTGGTAGGTAGAACCACCAACCTCTTGGTTAGCAGCTTAGCACTTAACCACTGCTCCACTAGGGCTCCTTTTCTCTTATATAGGCAAGATCAATGCTTACAGACCCTGAAGATGTAATTAGATACAAAATGAATTGCATTCAGTTAAAGTGCTCACAAATAAAAAGCATCAGATAATATTGGAATTTGGTCTAAAATATCAGATGATTTAATCAGAAACCCTGGGTAGGGCAAATGGTTATTGCACACAACTGTTAACCTAAAGGCCAGAAGTTTGAGTCTATTCAGAGGCAGCTCTGAAGAAAGGCCTGAGGACCTATATCCCCTGCCCCCAAAATAAATAAGCCATTGAAAATGAAACAGAACACAGTTATACTCCTACACACATGGGTTTACCATTAGACACTTGGTTTATTATTTAATTAAATCATTTTATTGTTTTATGTAACTGTGAATTATTTAATACTGACAACTATCTGTATAAACCCATAATGTAAGAATAAGCAAATTATGCAGCTCTGGTATCATGGTGTAGTAAATTACATAGTGTGGCTTTTCAAGCCATAAACTTTATAAACTCCATGGTGGAATTGGCCATGAGCAACTGAGTAGCTCCTAATTAATAAAATTATTCACCTGGGGTATTTCTATTGAACCACCATGAAGCAATCTTCTGGGAAGTTCCCTCTCTCTCTGGTGTATAGAATTCTGAGGTTGGGACTGGTTAGTGGTCACTCTGCCAGACTCAAAAGGAGTCCTTCTGGGGCAGAAGGAGTCTCTCTAACTGCTGGCTGAGAGAGACATGCTGCTGAGAGAAATGTGGTCCTGAGAGACATGAGAGATACACGTTGCTGAGAGGCAGATATGAGAGACACACACTGCTGAGAGAGACCTTATGAGACATGCACTGATGAGAGAGACTAAGAGAGACTGTCAGCTGAGACGGTGGGCTGTGAGAGACTGAGTGCATTTCTGAACTTGAGTTGTAGCTTGTTTATTTCTTAATATACCCCATAATCTGTGAGTTCGGTGTGGCTACTGCAGCTAATTATTGAACCCAGCAGAGAGGTGCTGTAGGAGGAACAGTTGGTGTCAGGGTTGGTGAAAGGGGTGGAGGAAGGTAGCATGTCTGGCCTTGCAGGACTAGGCCTTGGGCTGCTTATGGTAATTCTGTCTTCCTTTTATGGGGTTAGAGGAGGTTAGAAGATGGCACCTCTCTGCCCCTTTGGCAGGTATTTTATAGAAGCATAAATGCATTTGAAGTGATACTAAAGATGTGTTGATTGCAAATAATCTCTTTCACCATTCACCCTAGTGTGTCTTCTCACATCCTTATTACTCCTAGGCTAATAAGTATTAATGGATTATTTATCCATACTGAGAAATAGGGACTTCTCTAGAGGAGAACAATTTAAAATGCTTTATGTAGCTTTGTATTAATATGTTAGTTTTTACTTTAATACTAACAGTAATGAATTCATCAGACTCGCTAACTGACTGGGACCCTGAAGATTAAGGCCAGGGTATAGCAAATTGTTAAAGGTGTGAATGACTACATTTAATCCAGAAGCAACAAATTAGTATGAAATGGGAGGAACAGATCTGGGCCAGGGCAGCAACATACTTTGTGGGGCCCACTGTAAAAGCAAAATGCCAGTCTTGCCCAAGGGATAAAGCCCACATGTGTGGGCATTGCAACAAGTGTATCTACTCTACTTGCATGCATGTGCCATTTTCCCCTTGGACTTTATTTAGAAAACTTAAGTTCAAAGATAAAATTTTTAAGACATGCAGCAGCAAGTATGTAATCCTTCTAATAGCTAGACTTAATGTGACTACACATATGCACACAAAGATAGCTCTGGATTTAAGCTAATAAGTCTGGAGAGACAGCACATCAGAAGCTGAACAGGCAGCACTTCCAAAAACAAAACAAAAACAGCCACTGAAAACCTTAGGTAGCAAAATTCTACTCTGACACACATGGCTTTGTCATGAATTAGAACTGGCTCTATGACAACTGGTTTTGTTTTGGTTTTATAGGCAAGATATTGTAGTAGATATGTTATAGTATTTTAATCCTCACAATAATGTCATAACCAGGGAATCTGAAGTCAAATTAGGAGGTCAAGTTTTCCAGGTATGGCCGTGTAAACAAATGCAGTATGTCGGTATTGGTACTAATGGTAAATATCCCCTACTTCCTTGCTTTTCAAAGGTTGATGTAGAAGATTGTTAGAAATGGAGACTCAGAATTTACCCCCCACCTACTGAATCAGAATTCATAGGTTAACATCACCTCAAGGCATGACTCAAAATGGGAAGAAACAGCTGCAAACATCCATTAATAATCAGAATATGGAATGTTAGAAGAATGAATTGAGGAAAATTGGAAGTTGTCAAAAACTAACTGCAATAATAAAATCGATATCCTAGGCACTAGTGAGTGGAAATGAACTAATATTGGGCATTTTGAATCAGACAATCATATGCTCTACTATGTCAGGAATGACAAATAAGAGAGGCATGGTGTGGCATTCATTGTCACAAAAAAATGTTTCAATATCTATCCTAAATTACACTGCTATTGGTGATAGGATAATATCCAACATCTACAACGAAGACTGGTTAATACTACTATTATTCATATTTATACACCAATCACCAAAGGAAAAGATTGAGGAAACTGAAAAAAAATTTTACTAACTTCTACAATCTGAAATAGATCAAACATGAAATCAAGATGTATTGATGATTACCGGTGATAGGAATCGGGAAGTCAGAAACAAAGAAGAATCATTAGTAGTTGAAAAATATGGCTTTCATGATAAAAATGACATTGGAGATTACATGATGGAATTTTGCAAGACCAATAACTTATTCTTTGAAAATACTTTTTTTCAACATAAATGGTCACTACACATGTGGATCTTGCCAAAGGGAATACACAGAAATCAAACTGACTACATCTGTGGAAAGAGGCAATGGAAAAGCTCAATATCAGTCAAAACAAGGCCAGGAGCTGACTGTGGAACAGATCATCAATTGCTCATATGCAAGCTCAAGTTGAAATTTAAGAAATTCAAACAAGCCCAAGACAGCCAAAATATGATTTTGAGTGTATACCACTTGAATTTGGAGACCATCTGAAGAATAGATTTGACACATTAAACACCAGTGATGGAAGACCAGACGACTTGGGGCATGACATCCAGAACATCATACATGAAGAAAGGAAAAGGTCATTAACAAGGCTGGAAGGAAAGAAAAGACCAAAGTGATGTCACAAGAGACTTTGAAACTTGTTCTTGAATGGAGAGTAGCTAAAGTGAAACAAAAGAGCTGAATGGAAGATTCCAAAGGGTGGCTTGAGAAGGCAAAGTAAAATATTATAATAAAATGTTCAAAGACCAAGACTTAGAAAACCAATAAAGAAGAATTCAGTCAACATCTCTCAAGCTGAAAGAACTGAAGAAAAAATTAAGCTTTGAATTGCAATATTGAAGGATTCTATGGTCAAAATATTGAACCACGAAGGAAACATCAAAAGAAGATGAAAGGCATACAGTGTCACTGAACCAAAAAGAAATGGTCACTGTTCAACTGTTTCAGGTTGTAGCATAAAATCAAGAACCAATGGTACTGAAGGAAAAAGTCTAAGTTGTACTAAACGAATTAGCAAAAAACAGGGCTCCAGGAATTGACAAAATACCCATTGAGATGTTTCAACAAATGGAGGCAATGCAGGAGAAACTTACTTATCGGTTTCTGCCAATAAATTTGGAAGATAGATTCCTGGGCAAGTGACTCAAAGGGATCCGTATTTGTACCCATTCCAAAGAAAGGTCATCCAACAGAATGTGTAAATTATTGAACAATATCATTGATAGTATATGCTATTAATGATATTAGGAAAACTTTGCTAAAGATAATTCAAAAACATTTGCAGCAGTATACTAACTAGAAACTTCCAGAAATGCAAGCTGGATTCAGCAGAGGACAGGGAATGAG
>NW_006921712.1:8470594-8471737 GCF_000298275.1 Orycteropus afer afer
ACATACACTTTGTCTCATGACTATGACCACAATTTAGCACAATGAAACACCTCCCCTCCTACTTCCTCCCAATAATTACCTCTTCCCTGTGTCCATCCCTCCATGCCTTCCTGCCCCCTGAGCTGTCCTCCAGTGCATAAGCAGCCCTTCTTTCTCCCATGATTGTTCTCTACAAGGAGTGTATCTACCTCAAGTAAATTTTCAACTCATATGCCTGTCTTTTGCTTGGCTGGAAGCCACAGGTGTGGGTTCAATTCCAAACCTGATGGGCAGCTGGGGCCATAGTCTCAGTAGTTCCACCAGGCTCTATCAGACAAGAAAACCTGGTCCCTCTCCCCATTTTTTTTTCTCCAAATGATTTTGAGTTTTCTCCACATTGTTCTCCCTCTCTATCCAGGATCTCCTACATAGATCCCCTTCTAAGTGGTTGACATTGGTAGGCAGGCACTATCTAGTTCTTCTTGTCTCATAGTTGTATAGGCTGCAGATTGGATGGTGTACCAGTCTCTAGGACTGATTGTATCCATGAATCTTTGGTTTTCTTCATTCTTCTTTGTTCTGGATGAGGAGAGGCCCACTGTTGCATCTAGATGGCACTTTCAAGCTTTTAAGATCCCAGTCGCTACTTGCCAAAGTAGGAAGTGGAACAATGTTTTGTGTAGTATGTTATGCCAATTGAGCTTGATGTCCCCTGTGGCTATGGTCCCAAGCCCACAGGTTCAACTACTCAGTCCCTCTGGGTAGCTGGTTATGACCAAGCAATGATTACCACTTTGCCTCTTGTCAACTCTACCATACATCTGGGAATTCAGATCATACACATAACCTTACAGGACCACTGTCTGCCAACCCTATATCTGTTCATGGGTACGCTCCTGGCTTCATAGACATACCTAATAATTCTGCCTGTCCACCCATCTGTCCAACCATTTATCCACCCGTATACCCATGTTTGTCTTCACTGACAACGTCGTACTGTATGTGCAAAAGGGTTCATCTTTGTTATCTGTACCTCCCATCTACCTCTCTATGTCTTTCTCTTCCTCAATGCCACCATATTAATCACTCACATTTGGTACCTTGCCCTTCTCTTCACCCAAATCAATATTTATCTCTATCTATCTAACAGTGTTTCCTACCCTA
>NW_006921712.1:8475446-8477647 GCF_000298275.1 Orycteropus afer afer
CAACTCTCTGTCTCTTGAGTGGTGCATTTAATCCACTAACATTTAGTGTAATTATTGATAAGTATGAATTGGTTGCTCTCATTTTGTTATGTGTTTTTTCATGGTGTCCCTGGTTTTTGTTCCATATTATTTTTTGTGCTGAGCTCATTATGTTTATGAATCATGTTATCATGTCCTTTGTTGCTGTTGTTTTAGTATTTGCTGAATATTTGTGTTTGTCCTCTTTTTCATTGTAATATGAAGTTTTATCATTTTTCTTTGTGTTTACCCTAGGATTTATAATTTTATCCCCAAGTTTAGAAGAGTCCATTCTATCTTGCAACTCTCTTAACTTCCTCACCATTTAGAAGTTCTGTAACTAGACAGTATTTTCCCTCTTTTTGTTTGTAGTTGTCCTCACTTGCTAATTGATGTCTCTGGTTCCCTGTTTACCATCTTGTAAACTCATTTTACTTTGGCTATGTCCATGGTGTGGTTTTTGGGTTATGACATCTTGGATATCAATGGTCGGTTGTTATTTGCTATTTTTTGTTCTCTGTTCAAAGGACTCATTCTAGCATCTCTTATAAGGTTGGTCTGGTTTTAACAAATTCCCTTAGTTTCTGCTTATCTGGAAATCTCCTAATTTCACCATCATATTTGAAGGACAGTTTTGCAGGGTATATAATTCTTGGTTGCTTGGTACTACAATCGATGTCAATGGAAGCAGCAATCAAGACATTAGATTACAGATAGCATTGGGAAGGTCAACCACAAAGGAATTGTTTCAACTGCTGAGAAGCAAGGATGTCTCCTTGAGGACTAAGGTGCTGTCACAAGCCATGATATTTCCAATCACCTCGTATGCATGTGAGAGCTGGATAATGAATAAGGAAGACCAAAGAAGAGATGATGCTTTTGAGTTGGGGTGCTGACGAAGAATGCTGAAAGTACCATGGACTGCTAAAGAACTAACAGATCTGTCCTAGAGGAAGTACACCCAAACTGCTCCTTGGAAGTGAGAATGGCCAGACTTCATATCACCTATTTTGGTCATGTTATCAGAAGCGACCATTCCCTGGAGAAGGATGTCATGCTTGGTAGGATGGAGGGTCGACAAAAGAGGGCGAGACCTTCAACAAGATGGATTGACACGGTGGCTGCAATGATGGGCTCAAGTATAGCAGGGATCATGGAGCTGGCGCAGGATCGGGCAGTGTTTCGTTCTTCTGTGCATGGGGTCACTATGAGTCAGAGAGTTGGAAACAACTCGACAGCATCTAATAACAATAAGAACATAATTCTTGTTTGAAAATTTTTCTCTTTCAGGGTTTTATATATACCATCCCATTGCCTTCTCTCTTGCAAGGTTTCTGCTGAGAAATAAGAGCTTATTCTTACTGGCAGTCCTTTGCAAGTAACTTTTTGTTTCTCCTGTGCTGCTTTCAGGATTCTGTCTTTGTTTTTGGTTTAGATGAGTTTGATAATGGTATGTCTTGGTGATTTTCTTTTGGGGTCTATCCTCTTTGGGGTTTGTTGGACTTCCTGAATGGTTATATTCTCATCTTTCATCATATCAGGGAAGTTTTACTCCAACAGATCTTGGACAATTTTCTCAGTGGTTTCATTTTTCTCTTCCTGTTCTGGAATTCCAATGACACTTAAGATATTCCTTTTGATGGTATCTCACATGAACCTTAGGCTTCCTTTATTTATTTATTCATTCATTCATTCATTCGTTTGTTCATTCATTCTCATTATCCATTTCCAAAGACGTATTCTGGTATTTGTCTTCAATCTTATTAATACTGTCTTCCATTGCATCAATTCTACTCCTTTGCCCTTCCAATGTGTTATCTATTTCTGAAAATTTAGTATTAATCTTCTGGATTTCTATGTGTAGATTTAGAATCTTTTCTAATTTTTCATTTATTTTGTCACTCTGTTCTTGTGTTTTCTTCCAAAATTCTTCTAGGGTTTTTCTGTGTTTTCTTTGGTCTGTCTATTAATCCTTTAAAGATACCTAAACATCATTCTTTTGAATTCCTTGTCAGAGAGTTTCAATGCTGCTTCTTCCTCGGGGATAATTTCTGGATCTGTATCCTGTTCCCTTGTTTCTACCACTTTATCTTGCTTCTTTGTGTGGACTATGATGGTCTGTTGTCTCTGAGACATTGCAGCATTGTTGTATTTATATCTCTGTTAACTGTTTGTGAAGAGCA
>NW_006921712.1:8478949-8490378 GCF_000298275.1 Orycteropus afer afer
TGCAGTCTTTGTCCTTATTCCACTTTCTTACTGGAAGTCCCAGCATTATATCCTTTCACCATACTTTCTATCTGTATGCTGAACAAATAACCCAAAAAGCTAGACTAGATGGAGAAGAATGAGGCATCAGAATTGGAGAAAAATCACTACCACTTGAAATTTGCAGATGACACATTTCTTGCTGAAAATGAGGAGGACTTGAAGGACTTACTGATGAAGATCAAAGACTAGAGTCTTAAGTATAGATTGCACCTGAACATAAGGAAAAAAAATCCTCACAATTGGACTGATAAGCAACATCACAATAAATGTATAAAAGGTTGAAGTTGTTAAGAATTTCATTTTACTTGGAGTTACAATCAGCTCTCACAGTAGCAGCAGTCATAAATTTAGACATCATACTATGCTGAGCAGATCTGCTGCAGAAGAACTCTGTAAAGTGTTGAAGACCACAGATGTCAGTTTGAAGTCTAAAGTGTGCCTAAACCAAGCCATGGAATTTTCAATCACCTCATATGCGTATGAATGCTGGACAATGAATAAGGAAAACTGAAGATGAATCGATGCCTTTGAATTGTGAACTGAATTGTGTTGGTGAAGAGTACTGAAAATACCAGGGAGTGCCAGAAGAACCCTAGAAGAAGTGCTGCTTGAGTGCTGCTAGAACCAAAAAATGCCCATACTGTGTCTCACCAACTTTGGTCACGCTGTTGAAAGGGACCAGTCCTTGGAGAAGGATATCATTCTTGCTAAAGTGGAGGGTCAGAGAAAATGGGGAAAACCCTCAATGAGATGGATCAACACAGGGGCTGCAATGATGGGCTTGAGCATAGCAAGGATTCTGAGGATAACATAGGACATTAGACCCTATATTCTGTTATACATAGTGTCCTCATGAGTAGGACACAACTCAATGGTAACTAACACAAACATCACCCTAGATAATTTTTATATAATAAAGTTTGAGAATCATTGGTTTGTTTCACTTTCCTCCCAATCCTGAGAATATGAAACAAAAGGAATTCAATTCACATTAGTTTTGATTGCTCATTTGAGAATCTTGTGCTTTAGGAATTGTGTTATAATGGAAACCAATGGTACATAAACTAGCCAGATAAATTCAAACCATAGAACACAATCATTCTGAATAGAATGCATAGATAGGGTGTGTCATAAAGTTTTTTCTAAGTTGAAATTCATTTTTCCCTAAATAGCTATACTTAAGTAGTAATGATATAATAATAATAATAATTATTATTATTATGTGTGTGTGTGTGTGTATGTATTTAATGTTGTTGTTACGTGCCCTCGAGTCATCTCTGACTCATAGCAACCCCTCCTTTGGTTTCTGAGGCAGTATCACTACGGAAGTAGGTCGCCCAATCTTCCTTCCGAGGAGTGGCTGGTGCGTTTGAACCACCGACATTTTGGTTAGCAGTAAGTGCCTTAGGGGAGCTCTGGTAGAATAGTGCCTAAGGCACTTGACTGCTAACCAGAAGGCTGGTGGTTCAAACCCATCAGCCACTCCTCAGAAGAAAGATGGGGCAATCTACTTCCATAGTGATACTGCCTCAGAAACCCAAGGAGGGGTCGCTATGTGTTGGTCAGACTCAATGGTATATAACGACAATAACAGAAAGTGCCTTAGGCACCATGCCAATAGAGCTCATATATATTTCTATATATTTCCTTTCTAGCACAAGATTTCAAACCATTGGTACTTTTCATGGACGATACAATTGATAAATATGAAAAAAATACAAACAGGTGTTTAATGTGTTTTATTAATATAAATAGATCTATCTTTTTACTTTAGTATATAGACTGTATTTTTTCCTTTTACAAATTGCCAGGATCATCTATTACTTTTAAATATCACTCTGGAAAAAAAAAAAAAATCACTTAAGATATACTTGCTATAAAATTTCTAACTACAATTTGAATTCTAAAGTTCTAATCAACAGTGCTACCATGCCATGATGATTTTGTAATACTTCAAGTATGCACCAGGTGTATTTGAGATCAGAAATTATCCATTGCTCAGTAATTATTAAGAAATTGAAGAGAAAAAAAAAATTAAAATCAAAAGGATGAAACATGACAAATAGTTCAAAATTAAATTTTAGTTACAAAATTTCCCATCCATTATGGATTGGATTGTGTCTCCCAAAAATTGTGTTGTAAATCCTAACCCATATATCTATGGTTATAATCACATTTGGGAATTAATTTGTTTTATTTTGTTAATGAGAAAATATCAGTGTAGGCTGGGTTTCAAATCAGTCTGTTTTGAAATATAAAAGAGATTAGAGAAACAATTGACCAAGCAGAGATAGGGAAAGGGAGATTCTAGCCACATGAAGATCATCTGGAAGAAGCTCAAAAGAGGAAAGGACCTTCCTTCAGACCCCAAAGAGAGAGAAAGCCTTCCCCTAGAGCTGGCAGTCTGAATTTGGACTTCTAGCCTCCTAAACTGTGGTAAAAGAAAATTATGTTTGTTAAAGCTGTTCATCCAGCACCACTATATAGTTAACACACCATCCTTTTATGCTTAAGTAAAATATAATGATTTTTTTCCTTATTTATTATATGTGCTCATTATATGTTGATTAATATGCATTTACTTTTTTTATTTCCATTTTCTCCTTCCTTGAATTCTTTTTCGAAATTCAATTCAGCCTCTGGGGGAAACAAATAACTTGTATTTATATTTATATGTGCAGGAATTATAGTATATTTTCTGAGTAAAATAAAACAAAAGAGATCAATTAGTGTTTAATATAGTAAGACTCAAGAAGTGGGTATATGCAGACTAACTTATTTGAAATACAGAAAGACACATCTTCCTTCTCTTCTCCTTCCTTCTTTCTATAATTCTTTTAACATAGATTGCCATAGTGTATCAAGTATATGCTAAATCAAATCAAACCCACTGGCACTGAGTTGATTCCAACTCATACTGACCTTTCAGGACAGAGTAAAACTGTCCCATAAGGCTTTCAAGACTGTACTGTAAGCCTTTATGGAAGCAGATTGCCTGATCATTTTTCAACCTTTTAGTTAGCAGTCAAATGTCTTAACCACTATGCCACCAGAGCTCCTCAGCATATGCTAGGCACTGAGAATAATAATAATAATAATAATAATAATAATAATATATGACATTGGCAGGAATTTTTTCTAGTAATATCATTTAAAATCCTTATTATGTATATCTAGAAACTGAGTGACAGAGTAGATAAGTAATTGATATGAATATTCACAAATAATTATTGTATTATATTCAGGGTTTCAGGAGCTCTGGTGGTGTAGTGCCTAAAGCACTTGACTGCTAACCAGAAGGCTGGTGGTTTAAACCCACCAGCCACTCCTTGGAAGGAAGGTTGGGCAATCTACTTCTGTAGTGATACCACCTCAGAAACCCAAGGAGGGGTCGCTATGAGTCAGAGATGTCTTGATGGCACATAACAACAACATTGAGGGTTCCAGAAAGATGGCAGAATAAGCAGACAAACTACACAGACCCTCTTCAACAAAGAAAGGAGGAACCAATTAGCAATGATACAGAAGATAATCCTGGAGCCCTGAGCTTTGAAAGGAAGGATACAGAAGTGGTCTAAACTCCAACTAGTAGAAGAACCTGCATGAAAACACCAAAAAAGGAGATATATATAGCTGTAGATGTATGGCACAGACAGCTTGGGTATTGCTAAGTGGTGTTAGGACCTAAGAATTAACCTGGAAATCAGCCATACTAGCCACAGGCTGCATGAAGTACTGCACTGGTGCGGCTGAATAAAAGGGGAAGTGGTAAAGAGGGAAACAGGCTGAGCAGTGGACTTCTGGCTTTCAGAGGGTACAGCCATTTTGAATGTTTATAAGTGGTTTGACCATTTTGGATATTTAAAGTGGCAGAATTATCTCAATTCCAGGGACTTAAGAATAGGCTCCTCTCGCTGAGACCACAAGGAAATTCCAGACACAGAGGATTGGAAAGGTGCGACATTCCCCTTATTATTCTTAAACCCAACACCCTCTGGGTGAACAGAGGTGCAACCATCCCTCACTCATACCTACCGTCTGGGGAGTAGGGATTCCATCCCAGTATGTGAAGGTTGGGCAATCTACTTCTGTAGTGATACTGCCTTGGAAACCCAAGGAGGCGTCACTATGAGTCGGGTCCAATTCGACGGCATGTAACAACAACATTTGTTCTGACTGAGCTTGGGTGCTCTGCCCTGCTCTGTTCACATTTTTTTTTTCCTTTAGTTTGTTTTTGACTGTTTTAAAATTACTACTATTACTATTTTATTTTTCCTTTTTTTGTCCTTTTATTCTTTCTTCTTCCCGTACCAGGTTTTAGTTTCAGCTTTTTCCCCTCTTCCCTTTTCCTGGTTCCCATTTTTTTGTTTCTTGTGGTTCTCCCCATTCCTTATTTTCTTTTTACATTTGTCTCATTTTTCCTTTGTTATTCTCCTACTCTATCACTTTTCTCTTATTCCCCCTTCCCCACACACTGTGTGTTTTTTTTTTTTTTGCTCCTTTTCTCTATTCATAATTCTTTTGCATTTTAAAGTATTTCTTTAAATATTTTCTCTCATTTATTGCCTTTTTTTTTTCTTTTTTTTTTCTCTTTTTGGTGACTGTTCCTATGTGTTTAAATGGTGTGTATTTTTTGTTGTCTTGCTTTTACTTTTTTGACAGTTATTTTTGTCTAAATGAGTAGGAGACAGCAACCATGCCCATATGATGCAAGCACACCTGCACCTCCAGCAGTGCCACTTACTGAGTGAGAGCCACCACTTCCTTATCCAACAATTGGCCAACGATAAATGGCCACCAAGAAGAGCCTGACTCTCCCTTACTGCTCTTCATGAACAGTTAACAGAGATTAAAATACAGTGTCCCAGAGACAACAGACCATCACAGTCCAAACAAAGGAGTAAGATAAAATGGTACAAAAAAGGGAGTGGGATATACAGATCCAGAATACATCTCTGAGGAAAAGACAGCTATGGAAGTCCCTGATAGCGAATTCAAAAGAATTATATTTAGGTACCTTCAGTGGGTTGAGAGACAGATCAAGGAAAACACTGACAAAATTAAGGAAAACATAGATAAAACTCTAGAACATTTTTGGAAGAAAATACAAAAACAAAATGAAAAAAATAAATGAAAAAATAAATGATATAAAATTTACAGATAGAACTCTAGAAGATAAATACTAAATTTTCAGAAGTAGACAATTCTTTGAAAGGGCAAAAGAGTTGAACAGAATCAATGGATACTATAAAAAGGAATAACGTATGTGTAATCAGAAATCCAGAACAGGAAGAAAAATATAAAACCACTGAAAAAAATGTCCAAGATTTGTTGGAAGAGAATTTCCCTGACATGATGAAAAATGAGAATATATCCATTAAGGAAGTCCAAAAAACTCCAAAAGGGATAGACCCCAGAAGAAAATCTTGAAGACATGTCATCATCAAACTCACCAAAACCAAAGACAAAGAAAGAATCCTGAAAGCAGCACAGGAAAAGTGAAATGTTACCTATAAAGCGAAACCAATAAGACTAAGCTCTGACTTCTCAGCAGAGACCATTCAGGTGAGAAGGCAATGGGATGGTATATATAAAACCTTGAAAGAGAAAAAATTTCCAACCAAGAATTATATACCCAGCAAACCTGTGATTCAAATATGATAATGAAATTAGAAGATGTCCAGATAAGCAGAAATTAAGGGAATTAGTTAAAACCAGACCAATCATGCAAGAGATACTAACAGGAGTCCTTTGAACAGAGAACCAAAAATAGCAAACAACAACCAACCATTAATACATATGATGACATAACCTAGAAACTAACCCAAGTATGGATGTATCCAAAGTAAAATAATCTTACAAGATTGTAAACAGGAAACCAGAGGCAACAATTGGCAAATGAGGACAAATACAAACCAAAAAGAGGGAAAAAACAGTGTAGTTGTAGAACTTCTAAATGGTGAGAAAGTCAAGAGATTTGCAAGATCAAATGGACTGTTCTAAACTTGGGGAGAAAATTATAAATCACAGGGTAAACTCAAAGAAAAATGATAAACCTTCACAACACAATAAAAAAGAGGACAAGCACAAATATATAGCAAATACCAAAACAACAGCAACAAAGGAAATGTTAACATGATTCATAAAAAAAATGAGCTCAGCATAGAAAATTATATGGAACAAAGAAACTAGGGACACTACAAAAAAGCACATAACAAAATGACAGATACAATTTCATACTTGTTGATAGTTACACTAAATGTCAATGGATTAAATGCATCCCTGAAGAGACAGAGAGTTGCAGACTGGATAACCCATCAATATGCTGTCTACAATAGAAACATCTTAGAGAGAAAGACAAAAATAGACTAAAAATCAAAGGGTGGAATAAGATATATCAAGCAAATGGCAACCAAAAAAGAGCAGAAGTGTCAATATTAATTTCTGATAAAGTTGACTTTAAGACAAAAACCACCATGAGACAAGGAAGGACATTATATAATGATTAAAGAATCAAATGAACAAGAAGATATAACCATAATAAATATCTGTGTATCCAATGAAAGAGTTCCAAATACATAAGTCAGACTTTAAGAGAATTGAAATAACAAATAGATAAATCCACAGTCATAGTAGGAGACTTCAATATGCCACTTTCATTGAAAGATAGAACAACTGGACAGAAACTCAACAAACATGCAGAAGAACTAAACAATACAATCCACCAACTTGGCCTTATAGACATCTACAGAGCACTTCACCTAACATCAGCACAATATACATTTTTTTCTAGTGCACATCAAACATTCTCCATGATAGGCCACAAAGCAAGCCTTAATAAATTTAAAAACATTGAAATACAGCAAAGCATCTTGTCAGATCACAAAGCTATCAAATTAGAAATCAACAATAGGAAGATCAACAGAAAAAGAGCAAACACATGGAAAATGAACTACACCTTCCTTAAGAATGACCGGGTAATAAAAGAACTAAAAAATGAAATTAATAAATTGCTTGAATCAAACAAGAATGAAAACACAATATACCAAAATCTTTGGGACACAGCAAAAGCAGTGATCAGAGGCCAATTTATAAAAATGCACACATTAAAAATGAAGAAAGAGCCATAATCAACAGTTTAAACCAACATCCTCAACAATTAGAAAAAGAACAGTAAGAAAAGCATACAGTCACCAGAAGAAAAGAAATCATAAAGATTTGAGCAGAAATCAATGAAACAGAAAATAGATGATAGAAAAAAAATCAACAAGACTAGAAGCTGTTTTTTGAAAATATTAATAAAGTTGATAAACCACTGGCAAACTTAACAAAGGAAAAGAGGGAGTGAATACAAATAACACAAATAAGAAATGAAATGGGTGACATCACAACAGAACCAACTGAAATAAAAAAGATAGTATCAGGATACTATGAAAAACTGTACTCCAACAAATTGGAAAATGTAGAAGAAATGAACAGATTTCTAGAAACACACTATTTACCTAAACTAACACAGACTGAGGTAGAAAAGATGAACAGATCCATAACAAAAGAAGAAATTGAACAGTTCATAACAAAATTACCAAGCAAAAAAGTCTTGGCACAGACCATTTCACCAGAGAATTCTACCAAAAGTTTGGAAAAGGATTGACACTAATCCTACTCAAACTATCCCAAAACACAGAAAAGGATGGAATCCTCCCAAATTCATTTTATGAAGCAAGCATAACCTTGATACCAAAAGCAGGCAAAAACATTACTAAAAAGCAAAACTACAGACCAATATCCCTTATGAGGATAGATGCAAAAATCTTCAACAAAATACTAGCCAATAGACTCCAATAACACATCAAGAAAATAATTCATTATGACCAAGTGGGGTTCATAACAGGTATGCAAGGATGGTTCAACATTAGAAAAAATATCAATGTCACTCATCACATAAATAAAACAGAGGAAAAGAACCACATGATAATACCAATTGATGCAGAAAAGGTGTTTAATAAAATACAACACCCTTCCCTGATAAACACTCTCAGCAAAATAGAAATAGAAGGGACATTCCTTAACATAATAAAAGGCATATATGCAAAACAAATAGCCAACATTATTCTCAATTGATAGAGACTGAAACCATTCCCCTTGCAAACAGGAACCCAACAGGATGCCCTATGTTATCACTTCTGTTCAACATTGTATTGAAAATCCTAGAAAAGGCAATAAGGCAAGAAAGGGAAATCAAAGGCATCCAAACTGGTAAGGAAGAAGTCAGACTATCCCTATTTGCTGATGGCATGATCCTATAAATAGAAAACCAAAGACACTCAGAAAAAATCTATTGGAACTAATTGAGAGGGTTAGCGTAGTGCCTGGTTACAACATCAATATCCAAAAATCCGTTGGATTCCTCTACAGCAGCAAAGAGATTATCGAAAAAGAAAGAAGGAAATCAATACCATTTACAATGTTTTTGTTATGTGCCGTCAAGTTGGACCCAATTTATAGCGACCCCTCCTTGGGTTTCCGAGGCGGTACCACTATGGAAGTAGATTGCCCAAACTTCCTTCCAAGGAGTGTCTGGTGGGTTTGAACTACTAGCCTTCTGCTTAGCAGTAAAGTGTCTTAGGCACTATGCTCCCAACTAGCTACCCAAAAAAATAAAATACATGGGAATAAATCTTACCAGGGCCACAAAAGACCTGTACAAAGCAAACTATAAAATATTACTTCAAGATACCATAAGAGATCTACATAACTGGAAGAACATACCATGCTCGTGGATAGGAAGATTGAACATTGTGAAGATGTCAATACTACCCAAAGCAATTTATACATTAAATGAGATCCCAATCCAGAACCCATCAATGTTCTTTAAGGATATGTAAAACAAATCACTAACTTGATATGGAAAGGAAAGAGACCTCGGATAAGCAAAGCACTATTGAAGACAAAGAAAAAAGTAGGAGGTCTCACACTCCCAGATCTCAAAACATACTACATAGCCACAGTAGTCAAAACTGCCTAGTATTGGTACAGTGACAGACACATAGACCAATAGAATAGAATTGAGAACCCAGAAACAGATCTACTGACCTATGGTCAGCTAATCTTTGACAAAGGGCTGAAATACATTAAATGGAAGACATTTTCTGTTTAACAAATGGTGCTGGCAAAATTAGATATCCATTTGCAGAAAACTGAAGCAAGATCTGTACCTCACACCATACACAAAAACTAACTCCAGATGGATCAAAGACATAAATGTGAAACCTAAAATTATAAAATTCCTCAGTGAAAATATTGGTGCAAATTAAGAGGCCCTAATATATGGTCGCTATGAATTGGGTCCGAATCAATGGCACATAACAACAATATATGGCATACAATAACTACCAAGCATAACCCAAAATACAAATAGCAGAAGATAAACTAGTTGAATGGGACCTTATAACAATTAAATTTTTATGTACTTCCAAAGACTTCCCCAAAAGAGTAAAATGAGAACCTGCAAACTGGGAAAAATATTCGGCAATGACATATATACAAGGGACTTATCTCTAAAATTTATAGAAAACTCCAACACCTCAACAACAAAAAGACAAATGATCCAATTTAAAAATGGGCAGAAGACATGAATAGACACTTCACCAAAGAAGATATCTAGCGGCCAGAAAACACATGAAGAAATGTTCATGATCTTTAGCCATACCACAAACCAAGACCAAACTCAATGCTGTTGAGTTGGATCCAACTCATAGGACCCCTCCTAGGGTTTCTGAAGTGGTATCACTATAGAAGTAGATTGCCCAGTCTTCCTTCTGAAGAGTGGTTAGTGGGTATGTACCACCAGCCTTCTGGTTAGCAGTCAAATTCCTTCAGCACTACACCACCAGAGATTCCATTTAGAGAGATGAAAATCAAAACAACGAGATACCATCTTTCCCCAGCACTAGTAAAAAAGTTTAACAAGATAGAAAATACTAAATGCTGGCAAGGATGTGAAGAGAACAGAACTCTCATACACCACTTGTGGCAATGTCAAATGATACCACCACTGTGTAAATCAGCATGGCAATTCCTTAACAAGTTGGAATCAGAAATACCATTTGATCCAGCAATTTCATTACTAGGTACCTAACCTAAAGAATTGAGAGCTAGGACAAGAACAAATATATGCATACCCATATTTATCATAGAACAATTTACAATAGCAAAAAGATGTAAACAAACTAGATGCCCATCAACAGAAGAATGGATAACCAAACTTTGGTACATACACGTAATGGAATATTTGCATCCCTAAGAATAACATAGAAATTGCAAAACACCACAAAATGTGGATGAACTTGGAGGACATTATGCTGAGTGAAATAAGTCAATCACAGAAGGACAAATATTTTATTAGTCCATTATCGTAAAATGTCAAGGAAAGGTTTACATATGGAAGGAAATTTTCTTTGTTGGTTACCTGGGGTGGGAGAGGAGGGAGGGATCAGTTCTAGATAGGTAGAGACAAGTATTGACTTGGGTGAAGAGAAGGGCAATGTACCAAATGTGAGTGATCAACAAAGTGGCACTGAGGAAGAGGAAGACATAGAGAGGTGCATGGGTGGTACAGACAACAAAGATGAAGCCTTTGCACATACAGTACTGCTTGTAACTGATGGCAAATATCAATCTATGGGTGGATAGATGGGTGGGCAGGCTGAACAATTAGGTATGTCTATGCAGGGAGAAGTGTGCCCATGACCATGTATAGGGTTGTTGTTGTTGCTGTTGTTTGCTATCGAGTTGGCCCCGACTCATAGCGACCCCTCCTTGAGTTTCTGAGGCAGTATCACTACAGAAGTAGGATTGCCCCACCTTCCTTCCGAGGAGTGGCTGGTGGGTTTGAACCGCCAGTCTTCTGGTGAGCAATCAAGTGCCTTAGGCACTATGCTACCAGAGCTCCTTGTATAGGGTTAGCAAACAATATTTCTACAAGTGTGTTTGTATGTTGTGTAAGAATTTCCAGGTATACAGTAGATCTGACAAGGGACTAGGTTGTAGTCACTTCTTGGCCACAGCCACTTAACCAGAGGGAGCAAGTAGTTGGACTTGTGGGCTCAGGATCATGGTCACTGGGGACATCAAGCTCAATTGGCATAACATATTACACATAAACATTGTTCCACATCCTGCTTTGGTGAGTAGTGACTGGGATCTTTCAGGCAGCCATCTAGATGCAGTGATGTGTCTCTCCTCATCCAGAGAAAACAAGAATAAATAAAACCAAAGAACCATGGAAACAATTAGTCCAAGGGATTGGTACAGCATGAGATCCTCAGCCTATAAGACTGAGATCAGAAGAACTAGATGGTGCCCAGCTACCACCATCAAATACTTGG
>NW_006921712.1:8490883-8492370 GCF_000298275.1 Orycteropus afer afer
TTATGGCATGAGTAGAGTTAAAACACTCACAGGGATTTTTTTTTTTTTTTTTTTACATTAATGTGAAGAAAATCCCCACATTAGCAGAAGGGATAAAATGTGGCAGATGCAGGCCAAGAAAACAGCTGGGATTTAAGTGCAGTGTTATAACACAGCAAGGGCAAAGCATAGAAGTGTCCTGTTCTATAAAGGAACTAGATAAACTTATTTAGAGAAAGAACAACTGTGTACCTAATTGTGGATCCAAAGCAGAAAAATCAAAATGGGAGCTCTAAGGATAGTGGCAGGAGCTCTGGTAGCGTAGTGTCTAAGGCACTTGACTGCTAACCAGAAGCCGGCATTTCAAACCCACGATCCACTCCTCGGAAGGAAGGTTGGGCAATCTACTTCCGCAGTGATACTGCCTCAGAAACCCAAGGAGGGGTCGCTATGAGACAGGTCCGACTCAACAGCACTTAAGAACACAACAACAACAAAGATAGTGGCAAGAGTGTATTGCAAATAAAACAATAAACTTTCTGAACTTTGAGGGTATAGGAGGTGGTGTACTGAAGAATATTTTGCTAAAGAAAGTGGTTAGATTATTTACTTTAACCATTGCATTAATCAATATGTGAAATTAAAAAAAAAAAAGTGACAAATAGGATAATGTATTATTGTGAATATGAACTGCCAAAAGGTAAATTTATATCAAGAAATATATACATCCTTTTTAAAGTTATCTCAAAAGGGAATATTCTTTAACAAATCCCCTTTTATGCAGAGTTTAGAAGAACCATGTTTGAATTACATCAAACTGATATTTTATGTTGTTAAACCATGGGTGGCTATATCACAAAAGTGACAGATTAAACTGTAGAAAGGAGTTCTGGTAGCATAGTGTCTAAGGCACTTGACTGCTAACCAGAAGGCTGGAGGTTCAAACCCACCAGCCACTCCATGGGAGGAAGGTTGGGCAATCCTACTTCAGCAGTGATTGTTGTTGTTGTTGTTGTTATGTGCCGTCGAGTCAGCCCCGACTCATAGCGACCCCTCCTTGGGTTTCTGAGGCAGTATCACTACAGAAGTAGGATTGCCCAACCTTCCTTCCGAGGAGTGGCTGGTGGGTTTGAACCGCCAGCCTTCTGGTTAGCAGTCAAGCTACTGCCTCAGAAACCCAAGGAGGAGTAGCTATGAGTCAGGGTGACTCCATGGCAAATAACAACAACAAACTGTAGAAATGGGCATTTAAAAGGGATTCATTTACGTACAAAAACAGACATCTAGGGAGATATGTAAACAATAGAACTCTTGTAAAGACTTACTAAAACGAAGTTGTGATGTACTGAAATACAGTACATAAGTGAGTTGTGAATCAAATGATAACAATAAGCCTCATTAGTTCTCTGGAATTTATTGTTGCCATTATCCTATAACAATTAGGCAAAATTTAAAGAATAGTTTGCTTAAGTCTTTTAAATGAAACTGATTTTAAAATAAATACTAAA
>NW_006921712.1:8493370-8526835 GCF_000298275.1 Orycteropus afer afer
AAACATGTAATTTTTATCAATTATTTAGAAAAGTATAAATGGGCCTTAATTGATGTAATGAATTTAAATAACATTGAGCATTTTTTTTCTGATTGGCATAGTGTATGGTTTTCAAACTTTGCACTTGAAAGAAAAACTATTCTAACGAAAGAGCTGAAAAGAACAATGAAGAAAATAATCAAAGAGAGAGGAAATCAGACTTGAGATAAGAGCGATTAATGAAGTTGGGTTATTTGGCAGGGAGAGAAATATAAGAGAACATATATGTACACTAGCCCTCAGACTTGGGTATGTCAAAATTACTATAGGAAAGATGAAAGGCTAGTCTTTAATTTTGATAAGGAAAAATGGTTGGCTACACTGTTTATTATAACTAATCAATATGCTTTAATTGCACAAAAGTGCTGCTGTAATTGTTAGGTGCTATGGAGTAGGCTCCTCCTATTCCAGCTTCAGGTACAATAGATCGAAACACTGCCATCCTCACAATCATTGCTATGTTTGAGCCTACTGTTGCAGCTACAGTGTCAAGTCATTTTATTGAGGGTCTTCCTCTTGTTCTCTGATCCTCTACATTACCAACCATTATATCCTCTTCCAGAGACTGGTCCCTACTGACAACATGACCAAAGAATGTGAGATGAAGTCTCCCCATCCTCGCTTTTAAGGAGCATTTTGGCTGTACTTCATTCAAGACAGATTTGGTTGTTTCTTTAGCAGTGCACAGTATTCAGTACTTTTTTGTCAGCACCACAATTCAACAACATCAGTTCATCTTTGGTTTCCCTTGTTCATTGTCCATCTTTCTATGCAGAGGAGGCAACTGAAAATACCTTGGTTTGGGTCAGGCATACCTTAGTCTTCAAAATGACGTTTTTGTGTTTGACATTTTAAAGAGGTCTTTTACAGTAGATTTACCCAGTGCAATACAATTATCTGAGTTCTCGTCTGCTGTTTCTATGGACATTGATTTGTGGACCCAAGTAAAATGAAATCTTTGACAACTTCAATATTTTCTCTATTGATCATGATGTTGCTTATTAGTCCATTTGTGACTATTTTTGTTTTCTTTATGTTGAAGTGTAATCCATACTGAAGTCTATGGTCTTTGATCTTTATCAGTAAGTGCTTCAAGTGCTTCAAGTCATCTTCACTTTCAGGAAGCAAGATTTTGTCATCTGCACATCATAGGTTGTTTGTGAGTCTTCCCTCAATCCTGCCTCATTCTTATGTATATAGGCAAGCTTCTTGGATTATTTGCTCAGCATACAGATTCAATATATATGGTGAATGGATACAACCCTGATGCACACCTTTTCTGATTTTAAACTATGCAGTATTCCCTTATTGTGCTCAAATGACAGTCTCTTGATCTATGTACCGGTTACTCATGAGCAAAATTAAGTGTTCTAGAATTCCCATTTTTCTCAGTTATCCATAATTTATTATAATCCACAAAATCAAATGCCTTGGTATAGTCAATAAAACACAGGTAGACATACTTCTGGTATTCACTTTCACCAAGATCCATCTGACATCAAAATGATATCTCTGTTTCCACATCCTCATCTGAATCTGGCTTGAATTTCCATGTTTATGTATTGCTGCAACCATTTTTGAATTATGGTCAGCAAAATTTTACTTGCATGTAATATTAATTACTTTGTTTGATAATTTTCACATTCTGTTGGATCATCTTTCTTTGGGATAGGGACAAATATGAATCTCTTTCTGTCAGCCAGATAGTTGTCTTCTAAATTTATTGGCATATGCAAGTGAGCATTTCAAGTGTTGTACCCTTTTATTGAAACATCTCAATGTTTCAATTCCTGAAGGCTTGTTTTTCACCAGTGCCTTCAGTGCAGCTTGGAGTTCTTCCTTCACTATCATCAGTTCTTGGCATATGCTACATCATGACACAGTTGAATATCAACCAATTCTTTTTGGCACATTGATTTTGTGTATTCTTTCTCTCTTCCTTTGATGTCCTGTGTCTTTCCTGCCACATCCTTCTTTATGAAGGATGTCTTAGTCCAGAAGCTCTATTGAAATCTGTCCACCATTAGTTACCCTGCTGGTATTTGAAATACTGGTGCCACAGCTTACAGCATCACAGCAACGTGCAAGCCAACACACTGACAGATGTGTGGTGGTTCACAAAACTAGTAGATAAAAATTCATTTGTATTTATATTCATACCATACACAGGTATGGTACCATCTAAGACAAAGGGTTGTTGGTAATTTCTGTAAAAGACTATGTAAACCCTTAATTCAAAAATTAAAAGTCAAACTATACTTTGGAAAAAAGTTGAAGAAAGAAATCACAACTTCACTTAGAGGAAACTGATGTGAGATTGACAACATAGAAAATGTCAAATATAATGAACACATTTATATAAATGTAAGTGTGCTACCCTGTAGACTCTTAATTTTATACCATAATGTTATTTGAGTCAATCCATCTTCATTTCAACAAAGAGCATCCATAGAGAAAGGTCTATGAATAAAATAGTACCGCAAGAAAAGGAGAAAAAAAAAATCTGCTTTATTATTATTATTATTATTATCTGAGAAGTTTAGAGTGTAACTAGAATTAAAAATATTTTATCTGTGAACTGTTGGTGGATTCAGCCCACTTAATATTTTATTATTATTTTATTTTATTTTTAGTATTTTATTCCTTCCATTTATTAGATCACATGATCTCTTGAAAGCATTATGTCCAGTGCCAAAGGAAGTAATTAAATAAATTTTAGGGAGTTGAATAGTCCATCTCCATCATAGGGATTCAGAAAACAAATTAGCATATTACAGACCCTGAAAATCCTGTAGTGACAAGTCCTCTTCAATCTTAATTGTCCCAGGATTTTCAACATATATTTGATCACCAAAAGTTTCTGTCTGTGCACCACCCATTAATAACACATCGAACTAGTGTTCTGCACAACCGTTTGAGAAGCATTGAACATGCCTGATATCCTCATTTATCAGTGATAATTACAAAGTTAGAGAAGTTATTTGTCCAAGGTCACAAAGCAGAAAACATGCAAGTAGTCTAGAAAGCTAGGTCCCCTCAATCTCAGTATATTACTCAACACACTACCACACAGTATTGCCCTGTTTGATAAAGTTAAAATTTTTCCTGGACAATTAACTTGCTTAGTTTCCCTACCTACCTATACTACACAATTCATGAAGAAAAAACGGATTCTTTCTTAGTCTTAGTATGTAGTCTGTATCTACCACATAGTATTTAGTCTATACCTAACACATTGCTTGAAAGAAGTATTAATTGGAAATAATAAATAGATGAAATGATGATAAATTTTTGTAAGTATGGTTTGAGTCATTAGCTTAAAACTATTTTGGCTGCTATATGTTGTGTTTTCATAATTTCCTTTACTAAGGAACTAATGCTAACATAGGTTACTCTCTGGTGATATATACCTTTTTATGAAATAAAAATAAATTAATAGTCACCAAAAACATATTGCTGACTATAATTCTCTGTTGTACTAAAAAGTAAAACATCTTGTTTTATACTAGGTCCTGAGTTATGTGTATATGGTTGATTTTTCTATTATTTTTCATGAATTGGGGATGATTATTGAAGATATAGCTGCATCACTAGGCTTTGCTATAGAGATATTTATTAAAAATTCCAGCAACTCTTTGCATTTGAAAATCTACTAGATAGAAATATAGTCCAGAAAATATAGATTATTATATTTGGTTAGTATTTTAAAATGTCAAATATTACACTTGATCATAGCTTGAATTTTCACAAAAATAAATCTAACAGTGAATGAATTTATTGTAGTGTCCAGGCATTCTGAATAAAAGGTCCATTATAAATTTAAAGTGAAAACATTCACAACAATGTTTTAGTATTCTCAGGTTGTTTAATATTTGTATCAGCTATATTAATGGAATAATTATCAAATAAAATATGAACATTTAATACATGTGACCATATATATACATATAAATACCTAAGAATTGCTTTTACATTGATACGTTTTCTTGATTTTATGTAAAAATTATATAAAATATTTAAATTTTCTTGAAATCCATATAATTCATAGACGAAATTATCCGATAAATTGACTGAATCAAGATGTTTTATTAAATAATATCTATTTAGTAAAATCAATTCATAATTTCTATAAATTTTCCTTGTTTTAAGGAGTTTTGGAGGTACAATGCCTGAGGCACTTGACTGCTGACCAGAAGGTTAGTCTTTCAAACCTACCAGACACTCCATGGAAGGAAAATAGGGCAATCTACTTCTGCAAAGATTACTGCCTTGGAAACCCATTGGGGGTCACTATGAGTCAAAATTGGCTTGATGGCAGTGTCCTTGATTTAATGTTTTATACCAGGAGTTAGCAAACAGTGTTCCACAGGTCAAGTACAGTTTGTTTATATATAGCCTATCACTGCTTTCACTTGCAATAGTGACCAGATAACCCACAACACTGAATGTATCTGCTATCTGACCCTTTGCCAAAATAGAAAGAAAAAAAAGTTGACTGCTATTTTATAACTTTCTGTTATATCCCTAAAGTGTAATACTAAACTATTTCAAATTTTGTTATTCTAAATATGTACTTAATGTTTTTTTTTTTTTCTTCTAGAGATTTGAGAATACATGTTGAACTGATATTTATTCAAAACATTTGTGATATTCATGTTAGGATTCCATGGAAATTTACTATACTCATGTTGAAATAAAATATGAAATAATATAACACACTGGATTTTGATATTACCTAAAATTGGCCAGTTCCAGTTATGGACACAATTATACAATCTAACTTTATCTATACCTTCAAATAATACAACTAAATACAAACATATGCCACAATATTCATTGTTAGCAGACTAAGAAAATGATAATGCAATAATGAAAAAAAAGGAATTAAGAATTTGTTTTTTGAATAATGTGAATTTACTTAGCTCTTCAGCCGATTGATTCATATTAAAAATAAATAAATAAGGAATGCTTCACATCTCAAACAAGATCTGTAATGTAAGTATGAACAAAGTATCCCTAACTTTACCTTACTCTACCATTACGTGGACTGCAAACAATTATCTTATTTGCATCTCTCTTGTTCTTTAGACTGTGCTTCTTCATTACTGACTGTATCCAAAAGAACCAGTAAAGCCTTAACAGATTATTTTTGTTTTTAATGTATCTGGGCATCATGAAAATCTTCAGAAAATACAAAACTATTCATAAATATGTAAACATCAACAATGGTTCACACACTAAAATAGTTAATTATATAAGTTTTTATTTAAAATGAAATGTTAAAAGTAAAGTACCAAATCTTTACCTAATCATTTAAAACCACTTTTCCCCTAATTATTATCACCTAATAATTAAATTATCTGAAAATAAATGAGCCAACATAATTTACTTAGTTCTTCGGGAGAACTAAAGAATGGAGGTGATGATGGGGTTAGCCTTGTTTATGATCTCAAAAAGCTAGCAAACTAATTAGGTATAAAGGACATCAAGACCTAATAACACAAAGGAAATGTTATACATTAAGCAAGTGGATAATGAGTGCTATTAAGAAAGTAAAAGAGAAATATAGGAACGTGGGTTGATGTGTTAAGAATGGTGCAGCTTGAATAGACTTTGAAGGAAAAGCAGAATTTTTGAAGACAAAGAAAAATGGGAAAGAGATAGTAGGAAAGAAGATCAGGGAAGGTATTTTGAAAGTAAACATTTATAAAGCATATTTGGGGCACAACATCCAACTGAATTAAAAGACATTTGAGGAAAGCAAACCAATATACACATTATTTGACCTATTATACAATACACTAAATGCCACGGTCAAGAGGTTATAAAATGAGGAACCATTGAAGGAGTTTTAGTTGGGTAATTCATGTCATGATGAAAGTGACATTTTGGGCCAATTTTGAGTGTGGCATTTGGGGGAGACAGAGACAAAAAGACCAGTTAGAAATTAATGGCTACATTTCATGAAGTAACAAAATTGTTGCTGTTTTGTTCACAAAAGCCAAACTCACTGCCATTGAGTCAAGTCTGACTCATAGAGACCCCCATTGGGTTTCTGAGGCAGTAAATCTTTAAGAAAGTAGATTGTCCCATCTTCCTTCCACTGGTGGCTAATGAGCTTGAACCGCCAACCTTCTGGTTAGCAGTCATTGTGAAGTCAATTTCAACTCATAGAAAGTCTATGTACGCAAAATAGAGCTGCTTTATAGGTTTTTTCAAGGTCGTGACATTTCAGAAGTAGATCACCAGGCTTGTCTGAGAAGATACCTCTTGGTGAACTCCAATAGCCAGCCTTTCCATTAATGGCCAGGCACTTAACCATTTTGGCCACCCAGAGACTATGACAAGATTGTGGGACAATAATTTACAAAACAAATACTAAACAAGTGAAAGAAGAAGTATTGAAAAGGCTTTATTGCTAGTTATGTATATGTTGAGGTATTGTATGATTACGTGGTTGACCATGATAAAAAGCTTCTAGAAATGGGCGCTTTGGCTTTATTTTCACATGTTACAGGCACATAAAGACGACATAACCTTGGTGAAGGGAGGGAGAGGGAAGCCAAAAGCTGAGGAGCAGAAAGCAGTCCTGACCTCATTTCTACTTCTAAAGCAGCTTAATTTTTTGACCCTCATAACTTTTCTTATCACCACTACCCCAATCCCCTTTATATGACTGATGAACACTCCCTTGTGTTTAGATCCTTGATCACAAATCAGATAGGACTGAGGTGCTCATAATGATTAGTTGATGGCTGGCTAAACCACAGAGCCACCAGGCATTACTTTTTCTATTTCTGAAATCTTTATTCCCTAGTTACTTACCATGAAAAATTTTACAGATGTGCTATAGAATAGAGAATTATTTTAAGCTCTAACATTCAAGAGATAAATTTGGTTTAATACCAAACCAAAAAACCAAACCCATTGCCATTGAGTCGATTCCAACTCATAGTGACCCTCATTGGGTTTCCAACATGGCAAATTTTTGCAGAAATAGATCAATCCATCTTCCTTCCATGGAACAGCTGATGGGTTTAAACTGCCAACCTTCTGGCTAGCAGTCAAATGCCTTAGACACTATGTCATGAATTTTAAAGATGGTAAAAATATACTGAAACCAAAGGAATGATTTATAGAATAGAGTAATCATAATTTTCAAGTGACAATAATGTGTCAATAAGTTATGTATATGGGACCCTACTGCATTACGGACAAACTCATGGTTTACTCATTATTTAGGCATAGAGAACTTACAAAAATAGCTAAATTATTAAACCAGTAAATTTATTTGCATACAGATAATGCCAGTTTAATATCTATTTAATATTTTCCTTATGATTTTTATATATTTGACATAGAAATCCTGTAACTCAACAACTTTTCTTTTCTAAAAGTTCATAGTATTTACTTATCATGAAATCGTTGCATACAGTTTCCCTTGACTAGTATGCTTTTCCTTAGGTCTTCCAGGATTGGCTATTGTTCATTCTTTTATCCTTCTTTCAAAGAATACTTTCAAACTAAAGTAGAGCCACCTTAGTCATTCTGCATCTCAGGATTGTTTATTTGTTTAAAAGTACTTATCATAATCTGTAACTATCAAGGTTACTTAGGTATTTTCCTGTTTATTATGCCCCACCCTATTGTTGTTGTTGTTGTTGTGTGCTGTCCAGTCAAACCCGACTCATAGCGACCCCTCCTTGGGTTGCCGAGGCAGTATCACTACGGAAGTAGGATTGCCCAACCTTCCTTCCAAGGAGTGGCTGGTGGGTTTGAACTGCCAGCTGTCTGGTTAGCGGGCAAGAGTCTTAGCCACTATGCTACCAGAGCTCCCCACCACCCTATTACTAGAATGGAAATTCTAAGTAAGCAGAAGCCATTTCTGTTTTATTCTGTTCTCACTACGGTATCTGTAGAACCTAGAGGACAGAGCGTAGCTTATAAGGGGTGCTTAAATAATTGGCGATGAAAGCAGGGGTACCCACAATTCACCGTAGGGAGAACAGGGAGAAAGAGGGGAAAACACAAATATCTGACAGAAGAGATGAAATAAGAGGCACATGTGCAAGCTGCTGAAAGACATTCCAAACAGAAATCAACAAAATAGTCACAAATGAATCAAAGGACTAGATTCACCAAATGACAGCTGTTAATTTGGAAACAATCTCTTTTTCATGAGGGCAAATTTTTGAGGTATGGGCAGAGTGAGTAACAATAGAACTTATATAATGATTGATGATTATCTGAAGCAAAAACTAGTGGCCAGCTGGTAAATATATAAAATTAATGATAGGATCCACCTCTGAAATAAATGAAGAAGGACTAGGTGACCCTACCCTTCCCTCTGTGTTTCTCAAATCTGCTCATAATTGAAATTTCACAGACTATCAGAGAAAAAATGAGAACCTTTATTTCAATTATTTTATTTTAGAAGAAAGTCAATTAAAGAACCAAGTCATTATGTAATTTATATCACAACTCTCACTTCAATAGAATACCTGCTAACATGACAAAATATTTGAAGTTGGAGTCAAGTTTTAATCTATCATCAGTATTTTGTATTACATTCAACACCAAATAAAGCTATAATTTTGATAATTTAATGCCTACATTTGACTGTTAACCAGAAGGGTGGTGGTTCAAACCACCAGTCACTACTCGGAAGGAAGGTTGGGCAAACTACTTCTATAGTGATACTGCCTCAGAAACCCAAGGAGGGGTTGGTATGAGTTGGATTGTTTTTTTCTTTTTTTAATGCTGTTAGTAATGGAAGGCAGTTTGAATGAAATAAAAAAGGTTTTGAGGTAATATGAATTTTGATAAAATTATGGGGACACAAAATCTAGAGGTCTCTGGTGTTCATATTGGTGGGATGAGGCCCATTTCTTCAGATTCACATAATTATACAGGTCCCCATCAGATGGCAGTATGAACTGAAAGTGAGATAGCAGCTTTCCACTAACCTTCAGAGGCAGAATATGTAGGTGGGTACTATAGGTCCCACAGGTCATGAGAGAGTTAAGATCATATACCAATACCAAGCAGAAATATCCTAGCACTGGAAGGGGTAAGATATTCACTCCCAAATCCAAACACAGGTAGAATCTGGCTACTTTGAAAGGATGGTTAAGCATGCCGAGAAAGCTCCACACATGATATGCATACTCTCAAAATCTCTTTTAAGAATTAGTCTGGAGGTTAAAAGAAAAATCCTTTTGATTCCAATATGAACCTAACACAGTATGACAACAACAACTGTCTACCAAGGGGGCAGCAGCAATAATTTGAGAGAGAAGTCTTCTTTGGAAAAATTGTTCAGAAATGGCTAAAAGCTGAAGGTACAGCATTAAACCTGAGAAGAAGTCAAGCATGTACATGATAATTGTAGCTCACCACTAGAGGAATTTAAAGGCTGTGATGCATTAAAGTAACCATAGCAACAACAGACCTCAAAACCACTAAAGTGTCTGACTGAATTGATTCACCAACCTAACAAGATTAGGTGTGGCCATTCATAGGCATAAAAGCTATTTGCTCAAGTTTCTCCTGTTGTACACATGGTGTCCTATTTTAATAATAATAATAATAATAATAAAATTATGAGACACAAAAAAAGAATGCAAAACAACCCTTTTCCAAGAAAGAAAGCAAGTAGAAGAAGCAGACTCAGATCACGGTCATATAATGGAAATATCAGATAAGGATATTAAAATATTATAGGCAAGAATCTACTGTATGAACAGTTGGGGGATTTTAGCAGAGATGGAAACTATAAGAGTCAAATGGAAATACAAAGAAGAAAAAAATTCATAGTATCAGACATGAAGATTTTCTTCAATTGGCTTAATGATAGGGTTGGCCCAAGTTGTGGAAGAATCCATGAATTTAAATATAAATATAAGTTAATAGATTAAAATAAAACTGGAACACAGATTTAGTAAAAAAAATAAAATAAAATAAGACAGAACTGAATGTACAAGAGCTGTGGGACTACATTAAATACTCTAACATACATGGTTTAATCCCCCTACACATTTTTTTTTTTTTAATCTTCAGTATTCCCTTAGGAAATTATAGGAAGAATTCTCTCAGAAAAGAAAGTAGTATTTATCATTATACTACCAGACTCACATCTTATTCTCTAAAAATGTTGAAGCAATTAATATGAAACAAGTTTATTTTTCTTTTAACATTTTATTGTGCCTTAAGTGAAAATTTATACAACAAATTAGTTTATCATTCAATAATTCATATACAAATTATTCCATGACATTGTTGTAATCTCTGAAGTGTGTCAGTTCCCCCCCCCCCCTTTCCTTTTTGATTTTGCCCTTTCCATTCTTCTGGCTTCCCAGCTTCTTCCTGCCTTTTCATCTTTGTTTTTTGGGCAGATGTTGACTTTTCAGCCACATATAGTTGGTTGTGCTAAAGGCACATTCCTCACAAGTATTACTGTTTATTTTGTTGTTGTTGTTGTTGTTAGGTGTTGTCAAGTGGGCTCTGACTCATAGCGACCCTGTGTATAACAGAATGAAACACTGCCCAGTCCTGTGCCAGCCTTACAATACTTGCTATACCTGAGCCCATCATTGTAGCCACTGTGTCAATCTATCTCGTTGAGGGCCTTCCCCTTTTTCATTGACCCTCCACTTTACCAAGCAGGATATCTTTCTCCAGGGAATGGTGCTTTCTGACAACATGACCAAAGTAGGTCAAATGAAGTCTGACCATTCTTGCTTCCAAGAAGCACTTCAGCTGGAATTCTTCCAGGACAGATTTGTTAGATTTTCTTGCAGTCCATGGTACTTTAGTATCCTTCACCAAAACCACAACTCAAAAACATCAGCTCTTCTCTGGTCATCGTTATTCATTGTCCAGCTTTCATATGCTTATGAGGTGGTTGAAAATACCATGGATTGGGTTAGGTGCACCTTAGATTTTAAAGAGACATCTTTGCTCTTCAGCACTTTAAAGAAGTCTTTCACAGTTAATTTGCCCAATGCAATACAACATCTGATTTCTTGATTGGTGCTTCCATTTATGTTGACTGTGGAACAAAGTAATATGAGATCTCTGACAACTTCAATCTTTTCCCCATTTATTTTGATGCTGTTTATTGACCCCGTTGTGAGAATTTTCATTTTATTTATGTTGAGATGTAATCCATACTGCAGACTGTAGTCAATCTTTATCACTAAGTGCTTCAAAGTCATCCTCACTTTCAGTAAGCAAAGTTGTGTCATCTGCATATCACGTTTCTAACGAGTCTTCCTCCAATCTTGATTCCATGTTCTTCTTTGTACAGTCCAGCTTCTCAGATTATCTGTTCAGCATACAGATTGAACAAGATTGATGAAAGGATACAAGCCTGATGCATTCCTTTCCTGATTTTAAATAATGCAGTATCCTCTTGTTCTGTTCAAACAACAGCCTTCTGGTTATGTACAGGCTCCTCATGAGTACAATTAAGTGTTCTGGAATTCCCATTTTTTTCAATGTTTTCCATCATTTGTTACAATCCACACAATCAAATGCATTTGCATAGTCAATAAAACACAAGTAAACATCTTTCTGTTATTCTTTGCTTTCAGTCAAGATCCATCTGACACACCAATGATATCCCTCATTCCACATCTTCTAAATACAGATTGCATTTCTGGAAGTTCTTTGTCAACAGATTGCTGCAACCATTTTTTTTTTTTTTAATTATTTTTTTATAGATTGTTATAGTTTGATTTCTCGACTATAATATGTCAAAGAACAGGAATATGTTCATTCATTTTTGTATTGATTTTAAAAGTTATTTTTAAAAAATTTTTATTGTGATTTGGGTGGAAGTTTACAGAGCAAATTCATTTTCCATACAGCAGCTCACATGCACTTTATCTCATGACATTGACTACAATTTACACAATGCAACAGCTCCTCTCCCACTTCCTCCCCATAGTTCTCTTCCCTGTGTCCTTCCCTCCCACACACTCTTGCCCCCGAGATGTCTCCCTGTGCACACACAGCCCTTCTATCCTTCCAGATCTCTCCAAGGAGCGTATCTACCTAATGTAAATGTTCAGCTCATATGCCTGTCTTTTGTTCAACTGGAAGCCATAGGAGTGGGTTCAATTTCAGACATGAAAGGGAACTAGGGGCCATAGTCTCAGGGGTTCCATCAGGCTCTATCAGACCAGCCAAACTGGTCCTTCTTTTCTCGTTTTTTTTTTTTTTTTTATGATTTTGAGTTTTGTTCCACATTGTTCTCCCACTCTATCCAGGATCACCTACAGAGATCCCCTTCTGAGTGGTGGACAGTGGTAGCTGGGCACCATCTAGTTCTTCTGGACTCATAGTCTTATAGGCTGAGGATCACACGGTACACCAGTCACTTAGACTAATTGTTTCTATGCGTTTTTTTTTTTTTTTTCATTCTTCTTTGCTCTGGATGCAGAGAGACCCATAGTTACATCTAGATGGCTGCTTGCAAGCTTATAAGGTCTCAGTTCTACTCACCAAAGTAGTATGTAGAGCAATGTTTTGTGTAGAATGTTATGACAATTGAGCTTGATGTCCCCTGTGACTATAGTCCCAAGCATACACAGGTCCAACTACTCACTCCCTCTCTTTGGATAGCTGACTGTAGCCAAGAAGTGACTACAACCTTGTCCCTTGTCAGCTCCACTATATACCTGGTAATTATTACAGACCATAGTGATACACTTGTAGAAACATTGTCTGCCAATGCAGACATGGTCTTGGCCACATTCCCCTCTGTACAGATATACCTAGTAGTTCAGCCTGTCCACCCACCCATTTATCAATGTTTGCCTTCACTGACAACACAGTACTCTATGTGCAAAAGTGTTCATCTTTGTTGTCTGTACCTCCCATGCACCTCTCTATGTCTTCCTCTTTCTCAATGCCACTGTGCTGATCACTCACATTTGGTACATTGTCTCTCTCTTTTCACCCAAATCAATACTTGCCTCTACCTATCTAGAGGTGTTCTCTCTTCTCCCCTCCCATCCCACATAACCAACAAAGAAAATTTCCTTCCATGTATAAACCTTTCTTGACTTTTACAGTAATGGACTAATAAAATATTTTTCCTGTGATTGACTTATTTCACTCAGCATAATGTCCTCTAAGTTCATCCACATTATATCGTGTTTTGCTGCAACAATTTTTAATTTTTTTCAGCAAAATTACTTGCTTGTGATATTAATGATATTGTTCGATAATTTCTACATTCTGTGAAATCACCTTTCTTTGGAATGGGTATAAATGTGGATCTCTTCCAGTCAGTTGGCCATGTAGCTGTCTTCTAAATCTCTTGGCATAGTCGAATGAGTGCCTACAGCATGGCATCCATTTGTTGAAACATCTCAATGAGTATTCCATCAATTTCTGGAGCCTTGTTCTTCACCAGTTTCTTCAGTGTAGCTGTGACTTCTTCTCTCAATACCATTTCCTCTTGATAATACACCACCTCCTTAAATGGATGAATATCAACAAATTATTTTTGGCACAATGATTCTGTGTATTCCTTTCATCTTCTTTTGATGTTTCCTGCATCATTCAATATTTTGCCCGTAGAATCTTTCAATATTGCAACTCAAGGCTTGAATTTTTTCCTCAGTTCTTTCAGCTTGAGAAATAATGAGTGCACTTTTCCCTTTTGGTTTTCCAACTCCAGGTCTATGTACACTTCATTATAATAATTGGCTTTGTCTTCTTGAGCTGCCCTTTAAAATCTTCTGTTCAGCTTTTATCTTGTCGATTTTTCCATTTGTTTAGCTACTATCCATTCAAGGAGATCTCGTCGTGTAGTGCCTGAGGCATTTGACTGCTAACCAGAAGGCTTGTGGTTCAAACCCAACAGCCACTCCTCAATAGGAAGATTGGGCAATCTACTTCCATAGTGATACCACCTTGGAAACCCAAGGAGGGGTCGCTATGAGTTAGATCCAATTTGACAGCGGTGAGTTCAGTTTGATTACTCTCCGTTCAAGGGCAAGTTTCAGAGTCTCTTCTGACATTCATTTTTTTTTTTTTTCCTTTCCTGTCTTTTTTTTTTTTTTAATGACTTCTTGCTTTCTTCATAGATGAAGTTCTTGATATCATCCCACAATCCCTCTGGTTTTCAGTCATTGGTGTTCATTGTGTTAAATTTATTCTTTAAATGGTCTCGAAATTCAGGCATGATATAATCAAGGTCATATTTTGGGTCTCATGGACTTCTTTAATTATCTTTAGTTTCAACATGTACTTGCATATGAGGAGTTGGTGGTCTGTTCCATAGTCGGCTCCTGGCCTTTTGGCTGAAGATATTGAGCTTCTCCATTGCCTCTTTTTGTAGATGTAGTTGATCTGATTCCTGTGTACTCCATCCAGCAAAGTCCATATGTACAGCTTCCATTTATGTTGTTGAAAAAGGTATTTGCAATGAAAAGTTTTGGTCTTGTACAATTCTATCATGCAATCTCCAGTGTTATTTCTATCACCAATGCCATATTTCCCAACTACTGGTGATTCTTCATTTTTTCCAACTTTTGCATTCCAATTACCAGTGATAATCAACATTTCTTCATTGCATGTTTGGTCAATTTCAAACTATAGAAGTTGATAAAATCTTCAATTTGCTCATCTTTGGATCTGGTAGTTAGTGGATCAATTTGAAAAATAGTAGTATTATCTGGTCTTCTTTGGAGGCATATGGATATTATCCTATCACTGACAATATTTTACTTCAGAATGTTGTTGTTGTTGTTGTTATTTGCCATCGAGTTGCCCCGACTCATAGCAACCCCTCCTTGGGTTTCCGAGGCAGTATCACTACGGAAGTAGGATTGCCCAACCTTCCTTCCGAGGAGTGGCTGGTGGGTTTGAACCGCCAGCCTTCTGGTTAGCAGTCAAGTGCCTTAGGCACTATGCTACCAGAGCTCTTGAAATATTCTTTGTGATGATGAATGCCATGACATTCCTCTTCAATTAGTCATTCCTGGGATAGTAATTCATATGGTTGTGTGATTCCAAATGGCCAAAACCAGTACATCTCAGCTCAATAATGCCTAGGATATCTATCTTTATGTGTTCCATTTCATTTTTGACAACTTCCAATTTTCCTAGCTTCATACTTCGTTCATTCCACGTTCTGATTTTTAATGGATTTTTGAAGCTATTTCTTCTCATTTTCAGGAAATGGAGGTCCCAAAAGCTTCACTTCATCCACATCATTAAGGTCAGCTCTACTCTGAGGAGGCAGCTCCTCCCCAGTCATATTTTGAGTGTTTTCCAACCTGAGGAGCTCATCTTCTGGCACTTTATCAGACAATGTTTCAGGGCTATTCATAAACTTTTCCCATAATATATCAGATGGTATTTTACTGCTATTCCTAAAGTTTTCACTGGCTAATTCTTTGAGAAGTGGATGGCTTCTTCCTTCTGAGTCTGTCTTAGTCTGGGAAGATTATTTCTTAGTAACTTCTTTCTATACTACTATACCCTTTAATGCTGATTTTAATAACATTCATTTCATTGACAGCTCATATAATCCATATTTCAAACTCTGCAACAAGGTATTCAAATAGGGAAATGATACCTCTAAATGAATGGGAAGTAATGAATGACATAAATAATCAGAATGTGTGAGCATCAGAAAGCACTTGAAAAATAAATTGATAACAAATGAAAACAGAATTGTTCTTAGCTGAATACAAAATAAATATTTTAAGTAAGTAAATGAAGTCTTAGATTCTTGAACAAGATTCATATCAATGAGGTATACTTTAGTATCACTCTTAATTAATTATATATACTGGGATAAAGTTGAATGTAAATAATTATATTTTTGGAACCGAAGCCCATGTGTGTATGTGACAGACTACTGAAAAATTATGTTACTACCACCTCTTTCAATATGATGTGAATGAAAGCTAGAAGCCACTAGATAACTCTCAGAAGAATAGATAAGAGCATTCATCAATTCTAACACTGTTAAAAATATTAGTGTATTTTTTTTAACACTATTACAAATGAAGTTTATAGTTTACTACCTACAGATGTTCATAAAATGTATCAAAGTAGCAGCTTTTTCCAAAGGCATTCTACATAAATAACATCCACAGTATCATTTTATTCTGTCACTAAAGTAGTTCTATTCAAATAAATTGGAATAAACTTGCATACAAATGCTGGTAATGAGTAGGGAAATTTAACCAGAATGTGAAACAGCCCTGTAGTTTGTGTCTGGCTGGGAATATTCATCATCAGCTGGAAATCGGCCTTTCAAAAACATGAATGCATTTACATTCTAGCACACTGTTTATCTCAATTCAAAAGATCACTTATTAAAGCTTATCCATGTATTTGCTTATTTGCAAATGCTTATTAAAGGAGATGAATATCAACATTAAGCATTTTTTAGTGCTTGAAAACATGTCCTAAAATAAACCTCACTCTCATTGGAAATTCTTATTTCACTTTTACAAGGTTTACCTGCATATTCAAACGCCAATGAAGATTTGTGAATTTGACCTTTGTCATCCCATTTATCAGACTATTAACTCAGTCTCACATCCATTTTTAAAAGGTTAGAGTCTCTTTTGCAATGCATACTTCCAATTAAAATGAATAATACACAAATGTAGGCAATGAAGTTTCTGCTCTTTGCTAGTTCTGATTTTTAAGGGCCTTTGAGACTAGAAATAGAAAAAAACTTGTAATCATAACCTATTTGAATATTATGGCTTTATGGTTTTCTATGTTTTTTGGATACTAATAATATTTGTTTCCCTTCACAAGAAAACTAGCAACATTATCTTTTGTGCTCTTTAACACAAACAACCTGAAATACAGCAGTGGTTTTATCTAATTATTCCAAATATTACCTTATACAGTTTACAATTAATTTGTCTTTTATAACATACATTTTATAGTGATAATTTTTGTGAGACCCAATTTCATGCAAGTCTTAAACATAGTTTTAAGACAATAATACTTTACTGTATAAAAAGCACAGATTGACTTTTCCTTTAAGAAAATTTCTTAATTAACAAAGCCAAATGCAGAGTAGTTGACCTTACTTTTGTATTCCAGATGAAAACCAGCAGCCGCAACACTAATATCAGATTGAAAATGTAAGTAGAGTTGATTGGAAGTGCTGTTCAGCAATGCTGGCACAGTGGTACCTGTAAGAAATAAGGCAGGTTAAACTTTACCACTGCAGATGAATTCACTTCTCTAAAAATAAACAATATGATGATATTCATTGAGGCTTACAAATCTCTGTAGTTTGATCAGACACATATTAAATCTTAGAATTGACTACAAATTATATGTTGACTATTTCTTTTGTTCAAGGGAAAGTCTCTGGGTAGTGTAAATGGTTAAGCAGTTGGTTGGTGGTTCAGCACACCTAGTGGCACCTCAGAAGAAAGGCCTGGCAATCCACTTCTGAATAGTCCCAGCCTTGAAAGCCCTATGGAATACATTTCTACTCTGCACACATGGGGTTGCCATGATTGAGATCATGACAGCATTTTTTATTACTATTATTGTTCGTTATTCTAGGTACAATAAAAGCTAGCCATTATCTTTACAATCCTTCTCAAGTAGAAGATTGTGACAGATTTATATCATGCCATCATGTATAAGAACACACAATATATTTTAAGCATGTATTTGGCTTTTCACATTGATTTCGTTTATAATGTAATCTGCACGTCTTTCTTTTTTCTTTTTGTTTATTTGACATGAACAAAGAGAGGATAAAATATAAACACCCAAGCTTTATGAGATGAGGGAGCAGTCAGGCTGGGTAGATGTTTATCCAATGTATTTTCCGTAAGACATTTCTTTTTATTCTGCATCCCCTTTTCTATTTGTGTGTGAGTCATACTGAATAATATTCCCACTGAGATGTGCAAATGATTTCAACTGAAAATGTATGAAAAAGAAAATATAGATTTATTTTTATATAATCTTTCCTTCATTGAAAATATTCTAGCCTGTGCTATAACAGCTAACAAATATAAGAAGAAATATAGTTGCTGAGGACAAGGGTGAGGGAGACAGAGAAGCTATAATACTGGACATCGCTGAGGTAAAGAAAAAATATCATGAATCACAAATTTAAAATATTTGGTAGAGTGTATTGTAATGAAGGAAAGTAGTAAGTAAGCTTAATTTTTTTTTTTTGTTTTAAAGTTGATATGCTTGAAACTCTAGATACACTTGATACTCTAGAATATTAAAATTATTCCCTAAATAAGAATTATACACATATTAGGCTAAACATGTAGACCTCACCAGATACAGTATATAATAAGCCTTTTGCTTTCCCTCTTCAAATAAATAAATAAATAAATAAAAAAGAATATATTTAATGCATTTAGCATAGTGGCTAAAGCACTTGAATGCTAACCAGAAGGCTGGCGGTTCAAACCCACCAGCCACTCCTCAGAAGGAAGGTTGGGCAATCCTACTTCCATAATGATACTGCCTCGGAAACCCAAGGAGGGGTTGCTATGAGTTGGGGCAGACTCGACGGCACATAACAACAACAACAACAAAACTAATGACAGACGAGCAAGCAAGTTGTGGCATGACATCATATATGAAGAAACCAATAGGTCATTAAGATGACTGGGCTCCTAGTGACCTTTCAGGCCTGGAATTGAACTCACTTTTGTGGCTTCCAGCCAAACAATAGACAAGTGTATAAGCTGAACATTTGCACCAGGTAGGTAAACTATCAACCATGGAAGAACAGAAGGACAGTATTTGCACAGGAAGATAACTTAGAGGGCTGGAATACATAGGAAAGAAGGAAACAGGGAAAGGGTAATCAGAGGGATGGAATGGGAAGAGAGATTCTATATTCTGGGGATTGCTGTCAATGTTATGAAAAAAAAGTGTATATGAACTATTGTCTGGAAAATGAATTTGCTCTGTAAACTTTCATTCAAATCACAAGAACAACAACAACAAAAAGACAGGAAAGAAAGACAATAAGATGTCAAAAGAGTAACTAGAGTGAACAGAAGAAATGAAGTAAAAATGCTGAACAAAAGATTGTAAAGGGCAATTCAAAAAAACAATAAAGCATTATAATGAAATGGGCAAAGACCTGGAATTAGAGAACCAAAAGGGAAGAACACACTTGGCATTTCTCAAACTGAAAGAACTGAAGAAAATATTTAAGCCTTGATTTGCAATGTTGAAATAGTCTATAGGCAAAATATTGAATGATGCAGGAAGCATCAAAAGAAGATGGAAGAAATACACAGAGTAACTGTACCAAAAAGAATTGGTCGATGTTCAACCATTTCAGGAGGTAGTATATTGCACAGAACCAATGGTACTGAGAAAAGAAGTTCAAGCTTCACTGAAAGCATTGGCAAAAAACAGGGCTGCAGGAATGATGAAATATCAACTGAGATGTTTCACAAAGCTAATACAAGGCTAGAGTACCTCACTCTTCAATGTCAAGACTTATAAAATGGCTACTTGGCCAACCAATATAAAGACATCCATATCTGTACCTATTCCAGAGAAATTAGATCCAACAGGCTGCAGAAATTGTTGAACGATATCAATAATATCACACACAAAGAGTCTGCGACAAGCATGGTGACATTGGAGAAAGGAGAGATACTGAAATGTGCACAAAATAAACAGACAACAGAGGCAAATACTATTACATGCTCAATAATGCATTATCACTAGCACCAAACAAAAGGCTATGGATAAATGCATAGACAGGTGAGATCAGGTGGACGTAGGGAAACAGGAATGTACCCTAGACCAAAGGTAGATTTGGCTGAAGATATTCTTACTTATGTATTTGTGCTACAGAATTAGTCACATACCTTATAGAAGCAACAGAAGACAGGGTTGGTGTAACTTCTCAGAGACAACCAAACACCTTGATAGAGAGAATTGCTGGGCCTGTGGACTTGCGACCATAGTCTTAGAGGACATCATGCTCAACTGGCACAGCATAACACATAAAAATCCTGTTCCACAACCTACTTTGGTGAGTAGTGATTGGGTCTTAAAAGCTTTTGAGTGGCCATCTAAGATGCAACTATTGGTATCCTCTTGGGTGGAGCAAAGAAGAGTGAAGAAAATCAAAGTCAATTGGAAACAACTAATCCAAAGACAACAAGGACCTCAGGCTTCACGACACTGAAACCAGAACTAGATTGTGCCTGGCTACCATCTAAGCCTACCACTGGAAAGGGATCAAAACTGGAGATCCTGAATAAAGTGGGAGGAAAAATGTGGAACAAAATTCAAAAACACAAAAATGACCAGAATTACTGGTCAGATAGAGACTGGTGGAACACCTAAGACTATGGCCCTGGGTTAACCTTCAGGCCTACAAATGGACTCATTTCTATGGATTGGCTCTCTGTCCGACAGTAAAAAGACCTACATGAAGAACACCTACCTCAGTGTGATGTACCTATCTACTCTAGGGAGATGCCCCTCTTAGATCAATCGTCATGAGACACCAAAAGGGCAGCAGTCACATGGAGGGAAAGCTAGACAGACAGGAATGCAAAGATAAACAAGGTACAGGGAGGGAGCAGTCACAAGGAGGAGAAACAAGGAGAGGGTTTTTTTTTGCATTTGGGGAGAGTAATTGGGGCCATGAAATCAAATGTTCATGAACTGTTGAATGTAAAACTAATTTGTTTTCTAATTTCTACCCAAAGCACAATAAAAAATAATAATATCACACATAAGTACAATTTTGTTGAAGATAGTTCAAAAATGGTTACAGCAGTACATCAACAGGAAACTGCCAGAAATTGAAGCTGATTCAAAAGAGGACCTGAAGTAAGGCTCATCATTGTTGATGTCAAATGGATCTTGGCTGAAAGCAGAGAACCAAAAAGATGTTTACCTGAGTTTTATTGACTCTGTAAAGATATTCAACTGGTGGGCTTATGGAATGTATACATAATCCAAGAGGCATTAGGAGCTCTGGTAGCATAGTGCCTAAGGCACATGACTGCTAACCAGAAGGCTGGCAGTTCAAACCCACCAGTCACTCCTCAGAAGGAAGATGGGGCAATGTACTTCCATAGTGTTACTGCCTCGGAAACCCAAGGAGTGGTCGCTATGAGGCAGGTCTGACTCGACGGCACATAACAACAACAACAACAATTTATTTGAACAGAAAAGGAGATACTGCATGGTTTATTTAAATCAGGAAAAGTGTGCATCTGGGTTGTATCCTTTCACCGAACTTATTCAATTTGTACACTGACCAAATAATCCTACAGGCTAGAGTATATAATTAATGTTTCATCAGGATTGGATAAAGACTCATTAACAACCTGCACTATACAGATGCTTGTTGAAATTGAAGAGAACTTGAAGTGCTCACTGATGAAAATCAAAGACTACTGCCTTCAGTATGGATTACACTTCAAGTTAAAGAAAATAAAAATCCTCATAACTGGACAATAAACAACATTATGATAAATAGAGAAAAGATTGAAGTTAACAAAGATTTCATTTTATTTGGATCCACAATACATGTCCTTGGAAGAAGGCATTAAACAATGTACTGCATTGGGCAAATTGTCTGCAGGAGGTATCTGCTTTAAATAAAAATTATATTTTTAGACAGACTAAAGTGTGTCTGACCGTAGCCATGGTCTTTTCAGTCACCTCATATACATGAGAAAACTGGAATGAGGAAAACAGGAAAAAAAAAAAAAGGTACCTTTGAATTATGGTGTTGGTGAAGAATAAAGAACATATCATTGAATGGCAGAATAATGAACAAATCTGTGTTGGGAGAAGAACAGCCAGAATGCTCCTTAGAAACTGTGTTAGTGAGACTTTGTCTCACATACTTTGGACATATTATTAGAAGGGACCAATCCCTGGAAAAGACATCATATTTGGTAGAAGGTCAGCTAAAAAAAGAAGATGAAATAGATTGACAAGGTGGCTGCAACAATGTTTCGAACAGAACAGTGATTGTGAGGATGGCTTGGAGTAGGCAGTGTATTGTTCTGTTGTACACAGGGTTGCTATGAAGCAGAATTGACTCAACGGCACTTAACAACAACAGATGTCAAAGACATAATTATTGTGTAAAACTGACCATAGTGTGGACATACTATGACAGTAAGCTGTCTTGAAGATAATTCCACTGTATAAAGAATGAAATAAAATCTTAATAATAAAAAAGGACATAAATTTATAACTATTCAAAACAAATTAAGATTATTGGAAAGATCTTCATTCTTTATGCTATACTTAAATGATTCCAATAATGTTCAAAAGCTGTAATTAAATTAATGAATAAGTAAAAGACTCCAGCTATCTCTTCACAACACTTTGTTTTCCAAAGGTTCTTCAAACATTGTGTCCAAAACTCAACCCATTATCTGTCCCTGAAAAACTGTGTTCCTTATTTCACCCAGTAATACTATCAGTATCCATCCATGATCATATCCTATCAGAAACATCCCTTCCATTATGTCATGTTGTTGTTGTGTTAGGGAGTTTATTGTGACTCATAGAAACCCTATAGCACAGAGTCGACCTGTCCCATAGGGGGGCAGTGTTTACAGGAGCAAATCAGTTTTCATTTATAGGTCTTCTACTCATGACTGCAGGAGCTCTGGTAGCGTAGTTCCTAAGGCACTTGATTGCTAACCGGAAGGCTGGCAGTTCAAACCCACCAGCCACTCCTCAGAAGGAAGGTTGGGCAATCTATTTCCGTAGTGATACTGCCTCAGAAACCCAAGGAGGGGTCGCTATGAGTGGGGTCCGACTCGACAGCACATAACAACAACAACAACAACAACACTCATGACCGGAGAATCCTTTTAATTCTTACCTCCTGTTTAGAAACCACTCTGGCCACTCACACTTATAATGATAAATATTTTCTGTGAATATGACTTTTCATTTATTATACAGCGATTTACGCTGATGGATTTAAAATGCCCACCTTCAGCTTAGCAGCCTGCTACTTAACTGTCACATCACCAGTGCCCCACAATCAGTTATCAGACCCTAACTAGGCTGTTTCCTAAATCTTTGTTGGTTTCACTCACTCCATTTCTCCATCTTCACAACCTCCACCCTACTCCAAATTAACAGCAATTTGAACCAGGATTAGTGCAATAATTTCCTAACTTCTTTATTGAATCTACTATTGTTCCAATTCATTTATTTTTTAATTCAGCAAACAGAAGATTATTTTTTATAGTCTCCACTCATTTCTCATGTTAATCTAGTCACTTATTCATTCAATAAGTATGTGTTTACCAGTCAGAAAACCATATTAGCCATCTTTCCAAATATATCAATTATTTTCTGACTTGGTACAGAGTAGCATTTTCCCTGATTGGGATAGACCTTGAAAGAGTTTAATTTCATGAAATATTTTAGCAGACCATTCTTGCCATACAAAAGGTGAAACTGTTAGCTCTTCCAACAGTTATTTACACTTTACCTCTGTTACCATCCTTCCAGTCCAAGCCACCTTCATTTCTTGCCTGGACTAACGAAATGTCTATCAACTAATCTTCATAATCATTATTTGCCTTCATGTTAGGAATCCTTCATTTTGCACACAAATTATTATTTTTTTAGAAATGTATAATATTTATAAATTATAATTCTGAACATGGGTGTAAGATATTTCTTTCATTTAAACTCTAAATCAATTTCAATGTGCTCTGAGGGCTCATTTTAAACAGTGTTGGGAGATTTAATCTCTATCATTACCTGGGATTTCTTCCTTGCTTCAGGATATCATAGAGTCCCAAACTTTGGGGTCCTTTGCTCTTTATTTCATATTCTCATAATGAAAGCTTATCTGGTTCCTTGAATTGCAAAGGTTCCAAAGCTCTCTATGCACCTTTCACCAAACACTGTGTCAATTTTGTGGTTTTAAAATCTGGCCTTTCTAAGTACCTCTCTTTCTGAGGTCCCTTTACCTGCTTCTGGTGCTTCAAGGAAAAAAATGTATTAGTTAAATTTCTGGAAAAAACTTATTCCCAGGGAAACCCACTAATATTCTTTTCAACTTCCAGGCTTCACCAACATCGTCTTTGCTTCTTTTATAGAGAGTTTAGGCTTTTAAAAGGAGCTCTGTTGGTATGGTGGGTATGACATTTGGCTGCTAACGAGTAGATCAGCAGTTCAAACCCAACAGCTGCTTTGCAGGAGGACAATGAGGCAATCTACTTCTGCGAAGATTTACAGTCTTAGAAACACAACGGGGCTCAGTATGAGCCAGAAAAGACTCCAAGACAGTGGTTTGTTTGTTTGTTTATTCATTCATTCATTCATTCATTCATTCATTCATTTTAGGCTTTTGAAGACTAAAGCTAGGGGGCACTTTTACCCTGGGGCAGCTGCTTTTGGCAAAGCCAAATGCAAACAAAGACCTGGTTCTCTGCTTGGAATGAGGAATGGGAAAATCCCAGTAGAATGAGAATCACATCAAAATAAAATACCCTGTTACAAATGCAAATCACTTTTTGTTGGTTCTATTTGCCATTAGTCAGAAGCCACTCCATGCCAACTAGCAACAACATTCTGAAAGTAAATTAAGGACTTCTCCTTGACCTTAGGTTTGCATACAGAATCCTTCATCAAGTTTACAAGATTCATTTGGTTTGAAGTTATGGAATTAATTAGTAATTTTGGCATTTTTGCCCAGTTAGTTTCCCATATAACTCAAATTATTTTGGGAATCTGTTGAAAGAGGAACAGTCAAAAAGAAAAAAAGGGAAAATATAAGACAAGTATAAGACCATCATTCCTTACTGACAAAATATATGTCTGTTTGCATATGCATTTGTAAATGTTCTTTGGAAGATGGATTCCTCGACTGAGATTCAGAATCTGTGTTGCAAACCATTTCCCCTTGCTACCAAAGGAGGTTGGCTCTGGCTTGGATGGGTCTGTCTATGCCCGGGTCATTCACTGTCAGAACACTAAAGTGTGTCTCGAATGATAAACACTTTGAAATCGTTTTCAGATTTAACTTCTTTGTGTTTGACTTTAGTGTTAAACAATTGCAAAGGGGAAAACTGTAAGCCTAATACAGAAAGATGATTGTTTGAAACTACATAATAACTAATGGAGCACACATGGGAGACTGCTGCAATTGGAGGTGCCTTGGCCACTTTCCAAAAAAGAGAACTAATCTTCCTGAGTAATGTTTTCAATCCTATCCACAGCCTCTGCCAGAAGCAAGGTGCTGGCTGCAGAGCCAGAAAACAGAGCCACACACTAGTGGCTGTGAATACTAAGGCCTCAGAGTGACATTTATGAGAGAGCAGAAATGAAGCAAATGGGGAAGGGGGACATTAACTGCTTGTTGCCACCTTGTTGGCCCAACTCGGGATCCATTCTAATACCAACGAAAGAAAGAGATGTCCATTAAAAAACTTATTTTAACCCGTTTTTGGTCAATTTATATTAGGTTTGCTGTTTTCTCAGTATTGCATTATTTTTGTATTTTTCAAATGACATTTTTGGAAAGAATGTCTTACTATAAATCTAGCTTATTTATCCGGGTAAGTTTTCATTGGAGTATTTGTACTACTTTTTCACCTGGTTTCAGTTGTGATTTTTCAATTGAATTATTCTAGTTAGGTATACATCATTTAAGAAATAGTTTTCTTACTTCCTTTTAACTACTAATGACTCCAAAATCTGCTCATTTGTCTCCTCCACTATAGAAATCACCCTGACTTATATTTATAATTATATGCATTTTCTCTGAATTCAAACATATGACTTTTCATTTCTCATACAATGCTTTATGCTTTGTTCAGTTTTTCAGTTGTACCTCTTTTAGAGGTAAGTCTTTGGCTTTTACTTTTATTTTTAATAGTCCAAAGTCCCCAGCATAATGATTTGCATGTGCCAATACTCAATACACTTCCATTGGCTGTTTAAGTTTTTGTTGGTTTGTTTTCCTGGATTGTATTACAGTGGAAGGGCTCTAGATATTGTATTATAAAACCTACTTTGCAGTCCCAGCTCTGATACAAATTAGCTCTGTCCCCTTGATGAAGTCAATTAATTATTTTTTAAATATGCTCCAATACAAAAAATAAAGATAATACTAACTCTCTTATAGGGATATGTGACTGATAAGTGAGCTGTGCACATGAAAGTTGTTTGTAAATTACCATGGTGCCACTACATGTTATTAATATATATATACATAATATATATATATATTAATATATATTACATATTCATAAATGACAGTCCTGTTCATACTTCTATTATGCAATATAATCATTACTATTGAGTAAAAGAAGATGCATCTTGATGCCTGAGGTGGCATAAAAGACATTCAGGTACCAGCTAGCTCAGCAAGGCTGGAAGGACACTAGAGAATTAGGAACCTAGACTGTAGATGGAGAAAGGGCATGCCCCAAGCCTCCTTCTTTAATGGATTTCCACTTTGGGCTTCTCCCAGATTGGACTATAAGAAGCAGCCTATTCCCACTATACAAAATGCATCTGAGTGATTTAAAAAAAAAAAAAAAAGGTTGGCACAGGCAAAATCTTTTCGATCATATTGTTTTACTGTGATCTAGATAGACATATAGCAAAGAAAATGGAAGAAATTTAAAACTTATTATAATTCTTACAAATTATATCCTGAGCACACTGCTTTCCCTTTACATTGATTGTCAGCTACAAATTGGTATGAGTTGTACTCTATTTCATTCATTTATAATTTATAACCTGCCTACTTCCAAAAATGACAATAAAAGACCTAGACACAAATAGCTGTATAAAATTGGTAGGGAAAAATCAAAATATTGAATTTATTAAAGAAGTCAGTAAGTCAATCATTTTTCCTGAAATATGTGCTTCCAACAGCTACATATTCTTCTTTGTTTTTACTTGATAACTGACTTTAAAAATAAGTTTGTATCTCCTTGATGAATGTTTTAAAAAGTAACATAAGAACAAATTTTAAACATTGTAAAATTTTAAATATTCAAATTTTATGGCTGATTTATTACTTTTTTCCATATAAAGTTTTTAAAATTAATTTTAAATAATTTTTAATATTAAAACTTACAAGTATAATAGTAAAAACAAAGCAAAACAAAAACTCCCATATACCCAACTTCTCTCCATATATTACATGATAATTATATCTATATTTATTTATAATGTTACCAGAGCCATCAAGGGAAACGTTAATGCCAAGCAGGATGGTGAAAAAAAGGAAGGACCTTTGTTAATGCTAGTACAGACTCAATGGATTCATATCCAGAGACTGAGCCCCAAACAAAGGCCACATGGGGTTTTTATGGGGTACTTCTTCTGGGGTGTTTGGCGTAAAAAGGTGATTTGTTACCTGCAAAAAGAGCACCTGCAGCTAGCAGTTTTTATGGAAGTTAAACATGCTTGAGAGGAACAGAGGAAGGGGAGTATGGGCAGAGGAAGAAGGGAGGGAGAGCAGGGCAAAGGAATTTTCCACTCTCCATACATGGTTTTTCAAGCTGGCCAAGTTGGATGTCTGGCCTTACAAGTTGTTTCACTGCTCAACAGAACTTCCCTATTTAGGTTGGGCTAAGTTATAATTCCTTCATTTCCCTCTCTTGCCTCAATAATACATATATTTTTCTCACATATATATTAAAAAGCGTTTTATTCTGAACCATTTGTGAGCAAATTATCGACAAGATGACCCATTACTCCTAAAAGTTCAGTGTGCATTTCTCAAAATCAGAGATTAACAAAAATGTAGTACATCTAATCCACTGATGTCAGATACCACTGAAATTTCACCAGTCTGCCATTTTTTTCCTCTATAACAAAATGATTAAATAGTGGCTAAGGCACTTGACTACTAACCAGAAGGCTGGCAGTTCAAACCCACCAGACACTCCTTGGAAGGAAGATGGGGCAATCTACTTCTGTAGTGATACTGCCTCGGAAACCCAAGGAGGGGTTGCTATGAGTCGGGTCCGACTCGATGGTGTATGACAACAACAACAACAACAACATGATCATTCAATGCTGTGATTAATTTTTTTCAATTTGAAAGAGTTTCTCATCTTTTACAAACTTGACATTTGTGAAAAATAAAAGCCAGTTATTTTTGTGGAACGTATACTTTTTTAAATTTGAATTTACCTGATGCTCTTCAAGATTCAAGTCCATGCATTTTTGGCAAAAATATCATATGTTTGATTCTTCTTATCTTATGACATTTTATTAGGAGTACTCCATCAGTGGTATTTTGAATCTCACTTGTACTAGTTTGCAGAATCTGATTCAGTACATTTCTTGTGAATAGTTATTACATTAGTTGCTTCAAAGCGGCCATGGTGGAAGTTTTTATACCCATACACCACAGAACTTGCAAACTCTACAAATCAAGCCCCCTTGGTTTTTTTTTTTTTTTTTTTAATGTTGTTTATCAGTACATTACTGCATACCTAATGTACCATTACTGGTGATAAAAGATTAATCATTTGGTTAAGGTAGTGTCTGCCAGATTTCTCCACAATGAAGTTACTACATTTGTCCCTTTATAACAATTAAGAAATATGTGGGGAGATACTGTAAGATTGTATGAAGTTTCTTTTGCTCATCAAAATTTTATCTGCTAGTTTTAGCATCATTTGATGTTCTTGCCAGAACCAAGTATTACTAGAGTGGTTGAAAAATAATACCTTTCTAATGCCATCTCCCTTCTGTATTTATTAGTTAATATTGTACAGTAAGAGAAAGCTTTTTTCTTTCATTCACTTTTTTATTTTTTTATCTAGTTATATCATTATGGATTCATAGATCACTTTTATACAAAGTGGTTCCTCTTTTTTTTTTTTTTTTTTTTGTCCTACTATAGTCTTGGATTCAGCACATCTCCAAGGAACACTATTACTTAAAGGGGAAACAAGTATTTAGAATGATAATTAGGAACTTAGATTTAGGTACTGATGTGCTCATTGTCACTTTCTGTACAATGCTCAGAAAACAGAGGTAAGGAATGTATTAAGCATGCGTGTATGTATACAGACACACTTATATATTTATTTCTATATCTATGTATATTAAAACCATATATTCACACCAATACCTCTAATTCAAATCTCACACCAGGTTCATTCTTGACATCCTCTTTTCCCTTTTTCTAGCTGTCTTTTAAAATATTGAGAAAACTAGTCCACATTATCCTCAATTATTTGCTTATGTACTAAGTTCTCATGTATTTAACCAGTCTTTCAAAATCACTTGGCATTCCTCAGCCTATACTCTAGCCAGCTAGTAGCCTGCTTAGTGGCCTTTTTGCTTGGATCCCAACTGTGACAATTACCTTCAATAAACATATATGAAAAGAGGAAATTTGGCCAATATGAAATATTAAATTAAGTCTGTCTCTCACAAAATGGGGAGCTCTGGTAGCATAGTGCCTAGGGCATTTGACTGCTAACCAGAAGGCTGGCAGTTCAAACCCACCAGCCACTCCTTGGAAGGAAGGTTGGGCAATCTACTTCCATAGTAATACCACCTCAGAAACCCAAGGAAAGGTCTGTATGAGTCAGATCTGACTTGTAGGCAGTGTGTTTGGAGTTTTTGTTCTCAAAAAATGTTCTTAAACAGTAAGGAAATCCTGTTGAATATTTGTGTCCACAGGTAGTAAACCACTTAGTCTTCTATGCTTCAGGTAGCTAACCAATGGTGAATAAAGAGATGATCACTAAAAAGACGTGATACAGAATTCTGCTTTATATTTGGGCAACTTCCATATAACCCTCAAAAGAAAAATAGACTGAGGTTCTAGTGACCTGTATGAGTAAACTTATTAAGCCTGAGGTCATAATTTGGCTGGTAACTGTTCTGGACCAATTAGCCTTGGGCCTTAGAACCATGCAGTAGCATTCCCATTGTTCTCGAGATGATTTTGACTCATTGAGCCCCTAAAATATACATGAAGACAAAGAGGAACACTTTGAGATTACGAGAACTACAAAATAGACCCCAAGATTATTTATGAAGAAAGTTACAAGGTCAAAAATGGAAGACAGCCTCCAGTACCTGTTCTCAGCTAAAACATAGAGAAAATGACAGTCAGTCCCTGCTGGGTCTACTGTAATAGATTAACAGGGAAAAAAGAAGTCCTGAAATAGTGGTTTCAATGGTATAATCTTAATGCAATGGCTGTGCTCAATATATAGCCAACTCAATGACTATAAGGCTCTCACCAATCAGAATGCTCATTCTTCTTCCCTTGGGAAAGAGTAAAAGGCTAGAGCAATCAACTAAAAGTTTCTGTACAAAGTTGTATGAGAGAAGCACAGAAATCTAGTTATTTTAATGTACCATTCTCCACTATCATTGTATTATATAAAATATTATATTGCATGAAGAATATAAATTTAGAAATTTTCTTATTTTTTTCAAGTGAAAATTTGAAAAAAGTCCAAATTTGTGAACATGACCCTGTTCATGCTTTTTTTTTTTTTTTTTTTCAGAGAATGCATATGAGACCAGGAAAAAAGACAGGTGAGATGAGATGATGAGATGATGTTGGCTAGGCTCACTCACAAGAGCATTGTTGTCCTGGAGTTTGGAAATAGACATACATAAAATTCTTAAGGTTCTTGTCTTAGAAAAATTGTAAATCACCTATCTATGGAAGATCTCTAAGGTCTGCCAAAATTATTTAAACTCTTGAATGTTAAATTGTAAAATGTAAGTAGTCTGTTGAACTTCAAAAAAAATGTATTAGAAATACTGTACCTAGATATAAATTCTTTAATGAAATCAATTTTACATTTAAAGAAATTCAATTTAAGTGAATATGGTGGCATACTGTCAGGCTCACTACTACTTTGAGAGAAGAGTTATATAAAACAACTTAGTTTATGTTTTTGTGGTCTAACTAGATTCATTTTTAATTGGATTTATCTCTTACTGTGGTATTCATTAATGAATTTATTTTTGATCATTTTACTTGTTCAGTCATGTTTTTATTTAACTTATATTATTTTTTGCACTTCTTTTTTATTAAGGATATCGATAGCAACAAATTGCAAGTTACACAATTATTTTCATGAGATGAATTTTTTGACTCAAGCCTTGATACATGCATTGAAAAGAATCCTTATTTCCATTTTCAAAAAGAATAGAGATTACATTTCATTTACTAAGTCATAAATGTTTCAGGTTCAGTTAACTGTATGTCATCAAATCTATCACAAAATAAACATTTAATCTAAAACACATCATAAAATGTTGCTATCGACATCATATACTATGAGAAATTAGGGCAGTTTTATAAGATTCCATATCACTTGCAGTTTCTAATTTTTTTTAGTAAATAGTTTTTGTATGTGTAACATCTCAGATATATAAGAAAATCTAAACTGTAGTGTGATATCTGATCACATTTTTAATATGTGATATTTATGTCACATTTTTTAAAAATATATTTTTTTCTGGCTAAATACAAATTTCTAACTAGAAAAGAGAAGAATGTTATTATTACTGATACTTTTCATCATATGTGTATAGGCTATTCCCTTTTAAAAATTCATTCTTTCATTCATTCATTAATTTCCAGCTTCTCCTACTTCATCAACTTTGATCTACCATCCAACTGGACTTAATTTCTGTTTTTTTTATACTCCAATTGTACCACTTTTGCCATCTTTTGTTGTTTGTTGGTAGTGTGTGTGCATTTGTGTGCAAAAGAACTCAGATATATACCTGAAAAGTAACAGATTTATACCTGAGGATATTAGACTGATAGGTTAATTAAATACTAAACCTTTCCATTGAAAAATGGATCTAAAAGAAACAAAAGAAAGAAATAACACTATCATACAGTTGATTCCAAATCACAGCCACCCTATGTGACATAGTAGAACTGCCCCATAAAGGCTGTAAATCTTTACGGACGCAGACTGCCATATCTTTCTCCTGTGCAGCAGTTAAGGAGTTTGAATTGCCAACCTGTTTAGCAGGCCAATGCTTCAACCACAGTGCCACCAGAGCTCCTTTAATACTCATTAAATATATATATATATATATAAAGTCACAAATCTGAAGCTAAATTCAGCTATGATAGACATTAAGGGGAAAAAAAGCTTAATACAATGCTGCTTTGTATGAGGTGATAATACAGTATGTGTGAATGATGAAATAAGAATATAAGAAATGCCAAAATAAATACCCTCTAAGTAGCTTTTACCAATTTAATTCATAAAACAAATAACATAAGCTAAGATTTGTGAAAGGCAGCATGGTACTCAGAGATTAATAAATATTTTCAAGAAGCATAAATATCTAAAAATGTGAGACAGTATTACATATAAATAAATAATACACATCAAATGTCGAGTAAAGTTCCCAGCTCAAAACTGAATGGTTCTCATTGCCTGAAGCATTTCTTCTCTCTCTTAATTTTGGCTATAATTTACTAATCTGTTAAGGTATTTTTTTTTTTCCAGGTAGCCTTTTCATTTTTCTCCCAACATTGAAGAAAAATACTACCTTTTGCCCTCTTATAACACTAACACTTACCTGTAGTACTGCTTACATCCCACATGTTACAGATACTAAGATTGGAATCTACATTTACGTTTTAAGTTTCATTATTCTGCATTTAATAACATAGATCTTATCTTTTCTTACTTCATTGAGCACTGTGCTCAATATATTAAAAAAACAGTTGCCTTGGAGTCGACTCCAACTCATCACAACCCCATATGTGCCAGAATAGAACTCTGCTCCATAGGGTTTTCTGTGGCTGGTTTTTTGGAAGTACATCACCAGGCTTCAGGATGATGCTTTTTAGTGAGAGCTTTCGCTATTTATGCTACCCAGTGACTCCTTGTCCTTGCAGGAATTTTTGAAAAATGCATAAACTGAACTATTACAAGAGATATCTAGCCAGGGGAAATAAGAGATGCTTCATGGTACAGATAGCATTTTGAGATCAAGCATGAAGGACTGTAAGGCCAGTAGAATGAAAAGTCCCAAAAGAAATAAATATTATAAAAACAGAGAAACATAGACTGTGTGTAAGACAGAACACTAAAAAGTTAGATTGGCATTTTATTGCACAGAACCTTGCCGTGAAAAAGACATATTTATTTGCTAGCAACCAGAGACGAGATCACTGAAGGCTTTTAAAAAGATATATTACAAAATGAAAGTTGTAGCAGACATCACTAATGGCCTATCCATTATCAATTTTCCTTTTCTTACTTGTGAAGTAAGAACAGAACAGAGACATATTTATGAACAAATGCACTCAACTACCCAACTTAAAAAAAAAAAAAATCCCAATCTCTGTTTGTAGTAGGAATGACCAGGTGGCATAGTTCAGGATAATAAAATATAAGGAGTAACCTATGAGGCAGAGGCTTCTAGAAAAAACTATATTTTTCT
>NW_006921712.1:8528075-8576804 GCF_000298275.1 Orycteropus afer afer
CCCAAAGGCAGCTACTCAGCTGCTTGTGGTAGATCCCACCATGGAGTTGATTGCCAGTCTCATCATGGGGAATAACTACCACCAGCTGCCCAGGCACTCAACCAGGCCCAGGCAAGTTGATACACAAACATAACTACCCCACTAAATTACATGACTGCCAGATATTTTGAAAAAGAATCTATTACACAAATGCATTTGTGAGATTTGGATGGGGAGCAAAGAGTGAGGGAAAAAACAAATGAACAAAAAAAATGAATTGCAGTTCAGTACTATTTCTTGTTTGCTTACTTCTAAGTAGGGCCATATCCAGTGGAAAAGGGTTAAAGTTTTCTGACCCATGTAACATTTGTAAATCTCAGGCTTAGACAGATTGCTTTCAGGATAGTCTGAACTGCAGAGTATAATTTTCCAAGATTGCTTGCCTTTGGGCCAACTGTTTTCAGGAATTGAGGACTGTCATCTAATCTCTACATTGTCCTCACCTCACTTTCCTACTTCTCATTCCCTCTGTCTTGTCATAAATTTAAATCCATAACAGAAAACTCTCTGACCACTAGAGAGGAGCTCTGGTAGCCTAGTGTAAAGACATTTGACTGCTAACCCAGAAGGCTGGTGGTCCAAAGTCACCAGCCACGCCTCGGAAGAAAGATTGGGCAATCTACTTCCTTAGTGCTGTTGCCTCGGAAACCCAAGGGGAGGTCACTATGAACCAGATCTGACTCGATGACAGTGAGTTTGGTTTTTTGGTTTGGTAACCACTAGAATGAGCTCTGGTGGCATAGTGGTTAAAGCATTTGGCTGCTTACCAAAAGGTTGTCAATTCAAACACACCAGCTACTCTTTGGGATAAAGATGAGGCTGTTTGCTTGTATAACAGTTGCAGCTTTGGAAACCCTGTGGGCAGACTAACAGTAGTAGTGGTAGTCAGAATCTACTTGAAGGCAGTAGGTTTTAACCATTGGAAGGTAGAGTTGTCTCACCTTCAGATTAACCCAACGACAATGTTTTCTTTTTCTTTTACTTTGTTCTGGTGGTCTGACTCTGACTCTCTCAAACTCAAGAAACTATTTTGATATAGAACAGTTTTGTAGGAATATATTTACTTCGAGTTTTCTTTTGGTGGTGGTGGTTTTGCTTTTCAAAGATAAAGCTATCAGTGCTTTCTTACCTGAAAAACTTCCTAGTCTAGGTGCAGTCATATCACCGCCATCGTAAATCTCAAGAGAGTCCCAGTTCTGTTCCGTGGCAAAGCTGATGACTTGAATCTATCAACCAATAACATTAAGTTAATGCTTGTTTTTGGTTTAAAGAAATGTGCCCAATCACATGAGCTTTTCAAGAAATTAAAACAATATATTATGTATATTTATATGTATATATACACACTTACCCACAAACATACATGTGTGACAAAGAAAAGACAAACCCAAAGAGAAAATAAACTGAAAAAAGACATTCAAAAATATCCTTAAATGGAAATATATAAAATATCCCTAAATGGTACTTTGATGCTATTTTTATTATAAAAATCGCATCTTTTTTATTCCAAATACAGGACTATTTTGGATATCTGTGTTAAGAAAAAAAAAAAAAAAAGATTATAGTTGGCATAATTTAACGTAACCAATACAAAAAGGAAAAAAGAAAGAAAGAAACATGAATTCTAACTAATCTCTGCTTATTTATAGAAGATGGACTTTATGGACTTACCTGAATCCCCGATCCCTCTGTAACTATGATTTTCCATATACAGTTTAAGTTGTTACCATACGGTTCAGGGTAACCAGGGGATAGGATCGTACCTCTCCGCTGAGTGAAATTGCCACTGCAGGGAACTAAAAGCCAAAAAACACATTTAATAAAAAACAGCATACATTGAAGAAGTATTAATTTAGTTTTCTTTTGGTTTATGATCAAGTTTTAGAGAAAACACATACTACGTTACTCTTATTGACATTTTTCAGCCAAGTTAAAATTTAATCTGTTTTTTTTTTTTAAAAGGTAATACTACTGATTATTGTCTAGTTCTATGCTCCAAAATGATAGACCCTGACTATATACATAAAAAATCAAAACCAAACTTACTGCCATAGAGTCGATTCTGACTCATAGCAACCCCCTTTGGCTTTCTGAGGCAGTAAATCGTTATGGAAGTAGATTGCCCAGTCTTCCTTCCATGGAGTGGCTGGTGGGTTTGAATCACCAACCTTCTGGTTAACAGTCAAGTGCCTTAGGCACTACGCTACCAGAGCTCCCTTGACTCTCTCTCTCTATATATATATGTATATAGAAGCCCTGTATATTATATATATTATATCTATAATATATATGGGAACTCTGGTAGCATAGTGGCTAAGACACTTGCCTGCTAACCAGACGGCTGGCGGTTCAAACCCACCAGCCACTCCTCGGAAGGATGGTTGGGCAATCCTACTTCCGTAGTGATACTGCCTCGGAAACCCAAGGAGGGGTCGCTATGAGTCGGGTTTGACTCGATGGCACATAACAACAACATAATATATATATTACACACACACACACACATATATATAGTCAGTCTATAGTTTTTTTTATATATATATATATATGTATATATAAATCTTTTCAAGTTCTCTAAGATGGGACAATACATAACAATTCTATCTTTGAAACTACTGCTTAGAATAATTTATCTAATACAATTTAAGTAGTTTTGAAGAGTATTCTCTTTTATATGCAGATATGAAATCCCAAGTGATGTTAATGGGATTTATAAGCAAGTCCAGAAAGGGGAAGAAATCCTTAAAGATGCTTAAAATGTACAAAAAAATTCAAGTGCTAATCATGATTGCAGGAGATGTCCTTACACAAACTGAAGCAAATAAACTATAACTAATAATGCCATTGTTATTCCTTCTGCATTAACCTGTTATTTTTCAAACATTTATCAGCATAAATTTATTAAAACACATTACTCAAGTAATATAGCAAATCAACCTTATACTGATTTTCACCAAAATGAAATTATGTTGTATATTCATGGCTTCAGAGCTGATGACATACTTAATAAATATTGAAAAGCTGTTTTATACTTGTTAATCTGATGAGTTGTTTTATAAAACTTAATGTAGTTTAGGATTTGGCTGTTATACAATTACTTTTGATAAAATAAATTAATCTTTAAATTGGTCATGACCATGATCCATTGATGTAGACACAATTGATACTCTGAAAAGCAGCTCGCTAAAATCGTTCCTCCTACTTTCTGATTCATATACTCATGCAAGATACCACACCTTACCAATACACGCTTACCTACACAGCTTGGTATGGTGTCATTCCACTGAGCTAGAGCATTGGGCACAGACTGACAGCGGATAGCTGTGGACCCTTGAAGTAGGTATCCTGGGTTACATTCAAACCGAACAATTGAACCTGCTGAAAATTCAGATCCAATTCTCCTTCCATATCTGGGCTCTGGAACAGAGCTGCACTGGGTATCACTGGTACGAGGAACAGCTAAAGACAAAACACACACAATGCAACTATATTCACATTCATCAAGAACCCAAATAATTCCTTTGAAAATAGGTGATCCTGAATCCAGTGAGAATTTATATTTATATTATTATAGAAACTGATAGTACCCTAAAATATCTATGAGGATGATTTTTTGAAACAGTTCCACACTTATACTTCCTCCTCATATCAACCCCAAAGATTACCTGAATGATCTTTTTTTTTAGATGAGAAAACCAGGGCAAAACTAGAATTAGTGCCTTAAGAGGACTGATTGATATTTAGGAAGTTAAAATTAATTGAGCAGTCATGTCATCTTGCTAGTGATAATGAGATGAAGAAGAACTTGTCCTTATCATCAAGAACCTTAGAGTGTAGTAAGAAAAAGTGATGCATAAATGCTTAGTTATAATATAGAAATTGTGATGTAATGATAAATGCATTTTACTGCTAACCAGATGGCTGCCAGTTCAAACCCATCAGCCACTCCTCGGAAGGAAGATTGGACAATCTACTTCCCTAGAGATACTGCCTCAGAAAACCAAGGAGAGTTCACTATGAATCAGATGTGACTCAATGGCAATGGGTTTGATTTTTTTGGGTCTGGTACTATGATAAAACAGAGGATTATTATTTATTCTAAATGGTGTGGTAGTGAATCTTAGAAAAATTGAAGTTCTACTATATCTGAATGGGGTGGCTTAAGACTTAAAATTCCATTTTAAATAAAGATTTTCATTTCTGCTCTTGTAAAGAAAGCCAGTCAGCCTTTTTCCTTGTCAAGGTGTTTCTGTTCAAATAACAAAGAAGAAAAGAAACAGAATCTCTAACCTGAGGAAAATTTGTTTACCTGCTATCTTAATTGTTATTTGAATCATCAGGTGAATTTTTCTGAGTACTTACCACTTCCCCTTAGCCAGGTAAACAACATTTTACATTTAAAAGACTTCAGATTGGATTTGATTCAACTTTCTCTTCTCAAATAAATGAATCAGTTTTACCATTTCAACTAGAATTGACATGATCTACACAACCAATCACAAAACCTGAACATCACACAAATATATCTTAGACAAATTTACCAGGAGATAAGGAATTAATGTTTGACTAAGGATTATATTAAAAAAATGTGTGATTTGACAACTCCTGGAAAATTTTCCTCCTTTCCCCTGAACTTTTCTCGTTGATGAGAAATCATTTCCCTTTGTTTACTTTACCAAACTAGCTGTTTCTATTACAAGGCAGGGACCTCTAGTGTCCTCTCTTTAAGTGCCTTTTCCTCCATCTCATGAAAAGCAGTTATTCCTTCAACAAAATCTTTTCTTATTTTCTAACAAAGTGTTAGTCTAGTATTTCCACTAAGATAGTAGAAAGGCTTGGGAGAGAAATATCAAAATAATTACTTTGGATCCCAACAGCCTAGTGATAAAAACCAAGCCTTTTTGGGTGGTAGGAGAGAAGTTGTGAGTATGAGAGTGGGATTGGGGCGCTTCCTGAGGTAACCAATCTGGCAGTGAGAAGATAAGCATTTCAAAAAGACTGTGGAATACTACAATTGTATGCATGGGACAATAAAATAAATAAACAAATAAACAAATAAAGAGCACCAAAGAACAAAGTTTAATAAAATATACTAGATGATGAGGCTATCATTCTACCTAAGAAAGAAAACTAATAAATAAATAAATAAGCCTGTGACATCTGTCAACTGCTGCTGCTTGGCACTAAGAGCTAGGCTATGATGTTCTCCAATTGAACACAAACAACCTCACAGAACATCAATATTATGAATTAAATTGTGTCCCTAAAAATATATGTTGTAACTTCTAACCTCTATACCTATGATTATGATTCCATCTGGGAATGGGTTTGCTTTGTAATGTTAATTAGGCAATATTAGTGTATGGTGTATCTTAAGTCTCTCTCTTTTGAGATATAAAAGAGACTAAGCAGACGAGGGAGAAAGCAGAGATAGGGGATGGTTAGAGGCCTCACCACATGAAGATTCAAGCCTTTCTCCCAGAGTTTGCAGAGAAAGAAAGCTTGCCCTGGTGGTGGCAACCTGAATTCAGATTTCTCTTGTTATTTGCCATCGAGTCAGGCCGGACTCATAGCGACTCTTCCTGGGGTTTCCGAGGTGGTATCACTAAGGAAGTAGATTGTCCAACCTTCTCTCCGAGGAATGGCTGGTGGGTTTGAACTGCCAGCCTTCTGGTTAGCAGTCAAGTGCCATAGGCACTACGCTACCAGAGCTCAGATTTCTAGCTTCCTAAAACGTGAGAAAATAAATTTCTGTTTGCTAAGTTCAATCTCTTGTAGTATGTCTGTTATAGGAGTACTGGATAACTAAGACAACCAAGAGGAGATGAGGCCATTCTCAATCCATTCTGAATTCATGTCTGATCACACACAATATCAAGAATTTTATACAGCCTCCCCGAAAACATGAAAATATCACCCTCTCCCAGTTATCATGTGTGATGGCTTCTTTTTTACTAATTTAGCTTAGCTCTGCTTAGTTGCTTCTACCTCCTGGAATAAAGTTAAAATGTCCAATAATATAATTTCCCCTTCAACTAAATACACAGTATAACTACGCTGCCTTTACTTCTCTCCCAAATCCCCTAAAACAAGCCAAAACCAATGCAAGTTCCTTCTCACACTTTCTTAATCATACATCTAAGGCTTTTCCATGGTCTTCCTTATTGCTACAAGTAATAAATACCACTTGGTTTGATTACATATCTTATGGTCTTTGAATTGGGGATTGACAGGGGATGCTCAATGCAATGTAGGGGGCAAAAAAGATGTCTACTTAGGGAGTATATCTGAATTCACAGACTATATCAGATTTTTTATGTTTAGTGAACGGGAAATGGGATAAAGTGTGAAAAACACTTCAATTGGTAAAGAGTTATATCAGACAAAACACAAATCTACAAGGTTGCACTTTGAAATTTGTGTATGTTTTTGCTCTTCTCAATCAAAACTCAGTATTTATTTAAAATAATACTATCTCCAGGCTCCCATTCTTCTTAGTCCTTGTATTTCTTCATTCAAAAACACAGCCCTTTGAGAGATTTTGTTCATGTGCTCATTATCATTAAAAATAATCCTTCTGTATTCACATTGCTCTTCTTAACACACTGGCATCATTTCTTGAATTCAAACTGAACAATGACAGACGCTATTTGGTTAATTGCTGCTAAGGAGGCAATTCCATGAGAATGGAGTTCAGAAGATGATTTTGATTAAACTACATTTCAATTCAGTATTGCAAATATTTTCTAGCAAAAAGCAAAAGCTAATAAAATATTATACTATAAAATACCTGGTGGAAAAGAAAATAATGATGTATCAAAATTGGTTTTGTTCAGTAACTAAAAATGGAATACAACATAAATATAACATCCCCTTATGATAAAATACTGTGTAAAGTTATATTTGTCATATTTGTACATCTGAGTATTTTGTTCCTATTTAATAGTACTATGAGAGGAAAAAAAAAAAAAACTGTTGGAAACATCCGCAATCAATCCTCAAAGATATTGTACAAAACTGGAGACATATCTCATGGCAATTTTTCTTTGTGAGTGAGGTTACTTGATGAATATGTGCTAGTTGTGGCAGTTGTCATGCTTGTCTAAGTGACTTCAAACATAACTACACACTCATTTGTACATTTCCAGGGTGTCACTGTCATTTTGAGTTCCAGAGGATGAAGAACAGGACATCAAGTGTCATTTGGACATATCCCTCTATTAAAACGTTCTTTGTGAACTTTATGCTTAGCTGTTTTCAAGGAAAATAACAAATGAATAATACCTGCAGTTGATTGTTATTAGGGCCATGGTTTTTTAGAGGAAAAAGATTGGAAATTGAAGGGATAGACTAATTTTAAGTTTGTCAGAAAGTGGGATAGAGGAAAGCTATGAAACTGAGACATCAAACCTCCATGCAATGGCTTGAATAAATAATAAAACAATGTTTTATAACATTATCCTCTAGTCAATCTTCCAGTTCTTCCCTTAACCTGGATGATTCAGGCAACATCAGAGAGGAATTCTATTTTCTGTAATAATTATTCTCTGTCTTTTAGTAAAAGTGAACAGAGAATAAGGTCAGCCTGGAATAAAAGGTAATAAATAAAATGATTCACTTTTCAGGCCAGATTATTATGTTGGTTCAAAGACTGGACACTATGTCTGGGGCTGAAGGAGGGTGGTGCTGTGATTGTACACACATTTTCAGAAGAAAGGAAAAGAAAATAATGTGTGGGATTTATTAATCATCTTTCACTACCACATAACTCTAAATCACAGATATTCATATAAGTCTTTTTTTGTACCTCTTTTAGGATCGATGTAGTAAAACTGTAATAATAAAATTTGAAAGCAAGTAGAAATAACTTGCAATATCTATGTGAGACAGTCTTCCCTGTTTCATTTAGTGACTGAGGAGCATTTTCTATTTCTCAAAATCACTCTTCTCTAGTAGTTGAGAAATTGATTCAACAAACCATTACTAGGTAATTAATTTAAATATATACCACTGAATTACCAACAAAACTTTATGCCCAATTTTCTTTGTAAAAAGTATGCATTTATAAGCTGTTGATAGAAAATGTTTCTGAGAAGTGGGGAATAAACAACTAAACCTTATAATTTATGTCATCTAAAAGCAGATGAAGCCTGGGGAAAATCAACAATAACGTGTATTTGCATGCCTAGGAAAGACTTCAAGCAAAGAAAGTCTTTGCATGAATTCTTCCTATCAAACTTAGAAAATGCATCTCCATGTTTCTAACTCTATTTTCAAGAATACCTTTCAATTTCCTGTATTAACATTGATGTGAAGGAGAGTGAATCTTGCCAATAGGAAAATTCTAGGATCGAAAACATGACCTAATGAACTTTGGACACTGGGCAACTGGGAACCTGGGAGGCAGAAGAGAGCTTAGATTAGAGTTAACCCAGTAAAAGTGACTAGGAAAGACAGTGACATAGGCAATGGCTATTTATGAGTTACTCACAGTGAGAAGTTATGGTATAAAATCACAGCTTCCTTTTCCCCCTGAATATTCGGTAAATTCTACATGAAAACAGTTTTGGTATGAGTGAATTATTTAAGCAAACTTCAAGATATATTTAGTTCTACATCAAAACACGTAACACAAAAACTGACTGTATGAAAATGCAGCCAGGCAAAAATGTAATGCAATTAAAAACAATAGCGTATTAATGAGATTCCATCAATCATCCTGTTTAAGTTGGACTTGTGGGCACTGAAAAAGAGAGAGGAAAAGAGAGAGTACTGTAGGTGATTTTTGATTGCCATTAAATAAATTAGCACACCTTGAAATAAGAAGAAAAGGAGAAAAGAATGTGTACTCTGTTTTAATTGATGTCTGCTGCTACATATCTCACCAGGAAAGGGTTGATTCTAGAATTAAAAGACATGTACTTAGGATTAGAAGAAATAAAGAATGGAGGAGGGAGGAAACTTCTAAAGTAATATGATTGACAATTTCATAGAACAGATAAAAAATTTATTTGAATATGGAAGAAACTGTGTTAGTCTTACTAAGAAACAGTAAATGGAATTTCAACATGGCAATTTTCTACCACATTTGTATGAGTTATCTGCACTTTGTACGATTTGTGACAAAAAATATATTGACTATTGGTGTAATTCCACTATGTATTTTCTCTATAATGGCAAAGATCATTAAACCAATATAACCATATAGTGATTCAAGTTTTGGGAAGTCTGTTTTGTTGTTGTTGTTGATATGTGCCACTGAGTGGGACCCGACTCAAAGCGACCCCTCCTTGGGTTTCCGAGGCAGTATCACTAAGGAAGTAGATTGCTTGATCTTCCTTCCGAGGTGTGGCTGGTGGGTAGGAAGTGAAAATTCAAGGAGTTTAGGAAGTGGAACGGAGATTACAGCAGTATCCACCATGAAGATTCACAGAATTTTTAAATGTTAAGAAATGGGATGTGAAAATTTTCTCCTTGATAGCTAAAAGGAGACCTAAAAAGGTATTTTTCAACACATTCAGTGTTTAAAAGCAAGATTTGTGTTTATCCCCATGTATTCAACAATGTTTCTTTATGCAGGTAAAAATAATTACACTGGTTCAGAATTGGAATATGAAAACAATCATACACACTCTCACATTTCAGGAGGAGAAAAATCATTTTCAAGATAGGTTCATACTATAGTTTCTGTTTCTAAATTCAATTTGACTACAACAAAGGAGACCAGATGGAGGGTGGAGAGAGCAGGAACATATGTCTAGGTCCTAATCTATAAGAGCAGATAAATTATCACTGGAATATATTGAAACTGAAGGTTACTTTCCTCAGTATCAACACTACCTCTTACACAGCTGGTGACATTTGAATTATGTATGTATTCTTCCATCCCCACCATGTGGATAATACACTTATTGTTGTTAGTTGCTGTGTAGTTGGTTCTGACTCATAGCCACCCTATGTGCAAAATGAAACACTCCCCAGTTCTGCACTATTCTCACAATTGTTGCCCTGTTGAGTCCATTGTCACAGGCACTGTCAATTCATCTCACTGAGGGTTTCTTCTTTTTTGCTCTTCCTCTACTTTATCAACATGATGTCCTTATCCAGGGACCTCTATGTGAGATAAAGTCTTGTAATACTCACTTGTAAGGAGGATTTTGGCTATATTTCTTCCAAGACAGATTTGTTCGTTCTTCTGGCAGTTCATGTAATATTCAATATTCTTTGTCAACACCATAATTCAAAGGAACTAATTCTTCTTTGGTCTTCTTTCTTCATTTCCCAGGTTTTGCATGCATCTGAGGTGATTGGAAATACCATGAGTTGGATCAGTCACATTTTAGTTCTCAAAGTGACAACTGGGCCTGGAGGCATGGAAAGCGGGTGTTTTGGGAGCTCCCAGGGGCTGGCCGCTATAGTCTCCTTATAGTCTCACTATAGTCTCTTTCCACAGATGTAGTTGATTTATTTCCCATGTATTCCATTTTCTGAGGTCCATGTGTATGTTGTTGTTGTTGTTAGGTGCTGCTGATTCAACTCCAACTCATAGTGACCTTATGTATAACAGAATGAAATACTTCCCAGTCCTGTGCCAGCCTCACAATCCTTACTATGTGTGAGCCCATGATTGAAGCCACTGTGTCAATCCATCTCATTCAGGGCCTTTCCTCTTTTGTTGACCCTCCACTTTTTCAAGCATGATATCTTTCTCCAGGGAATGGTCCCTTCTTACAACAAAATCAAAGTAGGTAAGATGAAGTCTGGTCATTCTTGCTTCTAAGAAACATTCTGGCTGTACTTCTTCCAGGACAGGTTTGTTAGTTCTTCTGGCAGTCTATGGTACTTTCAGTATTCTTCACCAACACTACAACTCAAAAGCATCAACTCATCTTCAGTCTTCCTTATTCACTGTCCTGTTTCCACATCCATATGAGGTAACTGAAAACACCATGGCTTGGCTTAGGCCTGCCATAGTCTTCAAAGAGACATCTTTGCTCTTGAATACTTTAAAGAAGTCTTTTGTAGCAGATTTCCCCAGTGTAATATGTCATCTGATGTCTTGACTAGTTCTTCCATGGGTGTTGATTGTGGATCCAAGCAATATGAAATCTTTGACAACTTTAATCTTTTCTCCATTTATCATGATGCTGCTTACTGGTCCATTTTAAGGATTTTTGTTTTCTTTATGTTGGGTTGTAATCCATACTGCAGACTGTAGTCTTTAACCTTCATCAGTAAATGCTTCAAGTCATCTTCACTTTCAGCAAGCAAGATTGTTTCATCTGTGTATCACAGGTTGTTATTGAGTCTTCCTCCCATTCTGATGCCACACTCTTCTACATATAGTCCACCTTCTTGGTTTATTTGCTCAGCAAAGAGTTTGGATAAGTATGGTGAAAGAATACACCCAGACACACTCCCTTCCTGATTTTAAGTCATGCAGTATCCCCTCATTCTATCTGAACGACAGCCCCCTGGTCTCTGTCCAGGTTCCTCATGAGCACAACTAAGTGTTCTGAAAATCTCTTTCTTCACAATGTTATCCGTAATTTGTTATGATCCACACAATCAAATGCTTGTGCACAGTCAATAGAATTCAAGTAACAACAACAAATACCTTTCTGGTGTTCTTTGATTTCAGCCAAGTTCCATCTGATATCAGCAATGATATCTCTCATTCCATGTCCTCTTCTGAATCCAGTTTGCATTCATGGAAGTTCTCTGTCAATATACTGCTGCAACCATTTTTGAATTATCTGCAGCAAGATTTTACTTGTGTGTGATACTAATGATATTGTTCAATAATTTTCACATTCTGTGGAACCACTTTTCTTTGAAATTGGTACAAATATGGATCTCCTCCAGTCAGTTGGCCAGGTAGCTGTCCTCCAAGTCTCTTGACATAACCAAGTGAGTGCCTCCAGTGGGAAATCCCTTTGTTGAAACATCTCAGTGGGTATTCCGTCAAATCCTGGAGACGTATTCTTCACCAATTCCTTCAGGGCAGGTTCAACTTCTTCCTTCAATACCATTCTTGATCATATGCTACCTCCTGAGATGGACGAACATCAATCAATTATTTTTGGTACAGTGACTCTGTGTATTCTTCCCATATTCTTTTGATGTTTCCTGAATCATTCAATATTTTCCCCATAGAATCTTTCAATATTGCAACTTGAGACTTGATTTTTTTCCTCAGTTCTTTCAGCTTGAGAAATCCAAAGTGTATTCTTCCATTTTGGTTTTCAAACTCTAGGTCTCTGTGCATTTCACTATAATAATTGACTTCATATTATTGAGCTGCTCTTCGAAATCTTCTGTTCAGTTCTTTTATCTTGTCAATTCCTCCATTTGCTTTAGCTACTCTTTGTTCGAGGGCAAGTTTCAGAGTCTCTTCTGACATCATTTTGGTCTTTTCTTCCTTTCCTGTATTTTTAATGGCCTTTTTATTTCCTCATTGATGATGTTCTTGATGTCATCCCACAATTCCTCTGGTTTTCAATCATTGGTGTTCAATGCATCAAATCTATTCTTTACCACAAAAACCAAACTTACTGCCATCAAGTTGGATCCAACTCATGGTGAACTCTCCTTGAGTTTCTTAGGCATTATAATTATAGAAGTAGATTGCCCAATCTTCTAAATTCAGGAGGGATATAATCAAGGTCATATTTTGCCTCTCATGGACTTGTTTCAATTTTCTTCAGCTTCAACTTGAACTTGCATATGAACAACTGATGGTCTGTTCCACAGTCAGCTCCTGGTTTGTTTTGGCTGAAGATACTGAACTTCTCCATCACCTCTTGCCACAGATGTAGTCCTGTGTGCTTCATCTGGTAAAGTCCATGTATATAGCCGCTGTTCATGTTGTTGAAAAAAGGTATTTGCAATTAACATATCTTTAGTCTTATAAAATTCTATCATGCAATCTCCAGTGTCATTCCTATCACTAAGGCCAAATTTTCCAACTATCAGTGATTCTTCTTTGTTTCCAATTTTTGCATTCCAATCACCAGTAATAATCAATAGATCTTGTTTACATGTTTGGTCAGTTTCAGACTGCAGAAGTTGGTAAAAATCTTCAAATTCAAAGTCTTTGGCTTTGGTGGTTGGTGCATAAATTTGAATAATTGTAGTATTAACTGGTCTTTGTTGTAGGCGTATGGATATCATCCTATCACTGACAGTATTGTACTTCAGGATAGATAGTGAAACATTCATTGTGATGATGAATGCCACACCATTCCTCTTCAATTTGTCATTCCCGGCATAATAGATCATATGGTTGCCTGATTCAAAATGGCCCAAACCAGTCAATTTAAGCTCACTAATTCCTACGGTATTGATTTTTATACATTCCATTTCATTTTAACAACTTCCCATTTTCTGAGATTCATACTTCATACATTCCATGTTCCAATTATTAATGGATTCCAGTTTCCAGTTGTTTCTTCTCACTTTGAATCATGCCACATCAGCAAATGGAGGTCCCGGAAACTTTCCTCCATCTATATCACTAAGGTCGACTCTACTCTGAGGAGGTAGCTCTGCCCCAGGCATATTTTGAGTGTCTTTCAACCAGCACTATATCAGACAATGTTTCAGGGCTGTTCATAAAGTTTTCCAGTAATATATCAGACAGTGCTTCACGGCCATTCATAAAGTTTTCACAGGCGTTTTTTTTTTTTTTTTGATAAGTGAATGGCCCCTTCTTCTTCTGAGTCTGTCTTAGTCTGGAAGATCTGCTGAAACCTGTTCAGCATGGGTGACCCTATTGGTATTTGAAATACTGGTGGCATTGTCTCCAGGTTCACAGCAACACGTAAGCTACCACAGTACAACAAACTGACAGATGAGTGGTGGTCCATGTGTATAGTCATTGCTTATGTTCTTCATAAAAGGTATTTGTAATGAATATATCATTGGTCTTACAAAATTCTATCATGCAATTTCTAGTGTCATTCCTATAACCAAGGCCATATTCTCCAACTAATAATCCTTTTTTGTTTCCAACTTTGACATTCTACTCGCCGGTAATTATGAATATATTTTGACTGCATATTTGGTCAATTTCGCACTGTAGAAGTGGGAAAAATTTTTCAATTTTTTTATTGTTGGCATTAGTGGTTTGTGCATAATTTTGAATAATAGTATCATTAATTGGTATTCTTTATAGGCATTTGGCTATTACACTATCACTGACAGCATTGTATTTCAGGATGAGTTTTGAAACGTTCTTTTGATGTGAGGCCATTCTTTAATTTTTATTCCCAGCATAGGAGATTGTGTTAGGCTGGGTTGTCTTGAGAAGCAAAACTAATAAAGCTTATATATACATATAGAGAAAGAGAAATTTATCTTAGGAAAATGGCTCACACACTTTATAGAAGCTGGCAAGTCTTAAGTTCTTGAATCAAATGTCAAGCTGGAAGTTTTCCTGACTCATGCAGCTGCAGGGACTGAGTAGCTCAAAGCTTGCAGGCAGTATATTGGTTGTTGACTCCAACGCATGATGAATCCAAAATCTTCAGGCCGAATGGTGGATTGTTCATTCGCAGCAGCACAACAGGATCCCGATCCACAAAAGAGTGTCTCTTTTCCCAGGATGTCCATAAATATATTGGAAGCAGGTCACACCCCTAGGGAAACTCCCTTTCTATGGATTGTCTGCTCAAAACATATACATCTGATCCCATTATGGGAATAACCCACATCACAATTGCTTAAGCCACACAAAATTGTGGTCCAGACAAGTTGACACAGCTCTAACTGTCAGAGAGACCATGTGATTTTCCTATTCGAAATGACCAACACCATTCCATTTCAGCTCACTAGTGCCTAAGATACTGATTTTTATGTGTTCTGTTTCACTTTGACAACTTCCCATTTTCCTAGATTCATATTTTGTATATTTTACCTTGCATGTTTATCAAAGCACGTTTGCAGCTGTTTCTTTACATTTGGATTCATGAGACATCAACAAAAGAAGATCCTAAAAGCATTACTCCATCCATTTCATTAAGATCAGCTCCAATTTGAGGAGACAACTCTTCTCCAGTTGTATTTTGAGTGCCTTCCAACCTGAGGGGCTCATCTTCAAACATTACATAAGACAATGTTTTCCTGTTTTCAGTGGCCAATTTTTTTTTTTTTTTTTTTAGAAGTGGACCTGGCCACATCATTATTCCTATTCTGTCTTAGCGTGGAAGCTCCATTGAAACCTGTCCTCATGGATGACTCTGCTAGTATTTGAGATGCCAATGGCATAGCTTCCAGCATCACAATGACAAACTGACAAACAAATGGAAACATTAAATACAACTGAAGAAGTAATCATCATGCAAAATTTGTCTAGGGTACCAGCACACCACTGTTAAATAAATATTGAAAAATATTTAAAGAATTTTACTAAGAAGAATCCCCTAATATTAACCTTTTCTTCTGTGACTAAACACCAAACTAACCCTCTTCCCTTCCTCAGGCTTTCCTAATATACCTAGTACTTCCTATTAGTATGAGAATTTAAAAATAGAAATAATAATTTAAGCATAGGCATAAATCACAAGGATACTTCAACAAAACACTCAGTATGGTCCAGTTCTTCAGAAATTATATATCATCTTTAATATCCTCCAACTATGAAGCCAGGAGGACAGTGGAGTGGGGGTGGAGAACAGAGGATGAGAGAAGATTAACTTTTATAGCTGAAGTCACATACATAGCTTTTGCACTCTGACATCAGTATATTTATTTTTATTTGAAGTCTCTAGTAGCTCTTTATAACTGAACTATCCTGTCTGTTAACAAGGGTTACACACTTTATCCACACAAATCATAAAGTCCCTGTGAAATTTTAAGCTTTAATAACTTACGAACTATTTGAACTGTAAGTGATATATGAAAGCAGTATTCAAAAATTTTTTGCACTATAGAGTTCAAATAACTTCTAGGCATCCATATAACTACTATCTTTCAGAAAGCAATGTCCAATTTCACTTTTCATATGTATTGAAAACCTCCCCAGTTGTCATTGAGTGATTTATAAATTAAATTCACATTCTTAGTTCTTTACCTCCAAATGGTTTAGCTTTGATGAAAAGACATACATGTTTGCATAACCTCACTGGTAGGAACAAGGCCACAAAGGGGATAAATTGAAACTTTATAAAATATTTATAAAATATTCAGAATATATTTAAAGTATATATTCTCAACATTTTATATTCAGTAGGAATATATTTCCTTGTATGCAAAATACATTACTAGCCAAAGTGATTTATGTCTGTTCTACTTTTCTGTATCATATAGAATTTTTATGATAATTGTTGTTGCTAGTTTCAATTGAGATGATTTCAGAAAAATAAACCTACTGCCATGGAGTTGGATCCGACTCATAGTGACCCCTCCTTGGGTTTCCAAGGCAGTAACACTACAGAAGTAGATTGCCCTATCTTCCTGTTGTTGTTGTTGTTATGTGCCATTCCTAGTGCATTTTAAATGTTTTCAGAGTTTTCTTGACTGTAATCTTAATGGAAGCAGATTGTAAGATGTTTTTTTCCATGTTACCACTAGGTGGGTTCAAACTGAAAATAACTTAGTATTTCCCTTAATATGTGTGTGTGTGTATTTGTAGATTACATATACATATATTATTAAAAGCAAAATCCACTGTCATCAAGTGAGTCATGACTCATAAAGACCCTATAGGACCAAGTAGAACTGCCACAGAAAGTTTCGAAGGTTGTAAATCTTTATGGAAGCAGACTGCCTTATCTTTCTCTTGTGGAGTATGTGGTGGTTTCAAACTGTCATCCTTCTGGTTAGCAGCCCTATGCTTTAACCATAGTGTCACTAGATCTTTTATTATTATGATTACTATTTGATAATTATTTCTTTAATATATTATTTAATGATATTTATTTAAGTACATGGGCATGATTTCTAAAAGCACATTTTCTGAGGAAAATATTTGAAGGTAGGTTAGACAGTGGGTCATTTTCACTATATATTTTATCTAATTATCTGATAGATTTTCTAATCTCCATCAAAATTTTTTTAAAAAATCACTTTATGAAAGCAGACAATGCTAGTAACTTGCATTTTTCCAGTATTAAATATGTGATTTAAGTGATACAGCCTCTATATTTCACACAAAATTCCTTTGGTTTGTATATTCGTTCTTTGCAATGTAACATATAAATATATTTTAGGAAATTAAAGGGGTAAGAGAATGTTACTTAAAGTAACAAAGAAAGTCTATCTTTTAATAGAGGTTTAATTATTTACATTTTTAATAATAAAACATAGTTTAGAGCACTCTAGCTAATTTTAATTCAATAGCATCATCATTCAAACAATTGCTCCTTAAATTAGATTAAAGATATTTTTGCATCCTACACACCTGTCAACATCCTTCTTTCTCTTCATTACTCATTAAATCATCTCATTTCTGAATACTGAAGAGGTTTACAGTGAAATATTTTCAGAGCATGGATCTTGCAGTATGAAATAATTAGAAATGATTTATAAATGTTATGATAAATTGTTATTTCTATTTCATTTTTTGAAAAATATAATGTTTGCAAGAATGTTTTCTGGAGAAGTCTTTATTAAAGGGAAAAAAGTATGACTAGGAAACTATTTGGCAGTATTGTGTGCTATTGAAGAAAACTTTTAAGAACTGAAACTGATCTCTTTAGACTCAAGGAAAATAAAGATCTAGATAAATTAGGACTTCATTTATTTTTCAAAACATGCTTTATCTGTGAAGATATAATCTCTTTCAAAGCTATATGGTCATTACAAATCAGATGCAAAGAACCCCATTGTGGTTCTCAAAATGTATTTACATTTGTTTATAAGTATGCAAAATAAAGCCAAAATATAAATGGTGAAAAGTTCCTCAGTTTCCAGAAACAGATCTTCCAGAAGTCTCCAAGATGTTTAACATGCAATACATTCAGAAATATACTTAAAGGTTTTAAGTGCCAAAGGTTAGTAATACACACAAAAAATAAAATAAGTATTTAGTTAGGGTGACAGAAGCATGAGTGATAGTTTGATTTTGTTTGTTTTTGCTAAGTTATCTTGATGATGTCTTTAAATTATTTGTGCAATAATATGGAATTATATTATGCATTTTCATTAAAAGGGTTCCTATTGCATAAAACAACCTCCAACTTCTAAGATAAAATAGTATATTTAATTTGATAAAATATTATAGAATATTTGAAAACATCTTGTAAAATATGAAGTACTACTCAAAGGTAAATTGATCAAAATTTGTTTCCTTATAGTATCAGGTCAATGAGATATTATTGTGTTTTTGTCCCAGGAATATCAGCTTTATGTGTCAGAAGAAATACTTCAGTGTTTTACTAAGATAATTTTTATTATATATATTCTTTATATATAAATATATATATATGTAATATATACAATATATCATATATTATGGGAGCTCTGATGGCATAGTGCCTTAGGCATTTGAGTGCTAAACAGAAGGCTGGTGGTTCAAACCCACCAGCCACTCCCTGGAAAGAAGGTTGGGCAATCTACTTCTGTAGTGATACCACCTTGGAAACTCAAGGAGGAGTCACTATGAGTCGGATCCGACTCAATGGCAGTGGTTGCATTTGCATTGTTATTTTATATTATATATAAAGTATATAATATTTATGTAAAATATATATTATATATTCCTTACCTAAGTATCACAAAAACACAACCAAGATTCTTTCAGTACTTTTTTTCTTAAAACAGTAGCATTGGCAGTATTATCAGAAGACCCACATATAATTCAAAACAGTAATTACCTTGGTAAACAAAATGGAATCCCCTGGCAGATGCACCACTTTTTGCACTGAATCGTAGCAGAATTTGATTTGACGTAGCCAAAGGCAATGTTTCCCCTAGATGTAAAGACAAATAATACTTGGAATTCAAAATATGCATAGCACTCTGGTGGATACCATTTTGGAAATAATCATTAATTTTCAATTTCACATTTAATATTTCAATGTGTCTATATGAAATAGGCAAATGTATAGAGATATGTTTAATAGTGTTCAACAGAGGCTGAGAGAAGGGAGTAATGGTGAGTTAGTTATTGCTTAATGAGTAATGAATTGCTGCTTTGGGATGATGAAAAATTTTTGCAAATAGTGTGATGGTTGCAAAATATTGTGAAGGCAACTAATATCACTGAGTTGTTCACTCAAAAGTAATTAAAATGGCAACTTCTAATTTTTATTTTCTTCACCTCAATAAAATAAATAAAAATAAAAATATGAATTAAAAATATACTTTGGTATTTAGGATCTTAAAATGCTGTACTTGCCTGTGCTTTCTATTAAAATATTATTTTAATCATTATCTCATTTCTACTTTCTTGTAAGAAAGCACTGATAACAAAACTATTAGCTGATAATATAGAAAATTTAAGTTTTAGATAAATCACTTACTGAGGATCACTTTAATAGCATAATTACTTAATAGAATTTTACTTAATATTGCTGAACTCAAAGCTGATTAAAAATTAGGAAAAAGCCTTCTGAAATGTATTTGTAACATTTTAAAGTACACATACATGGGCAGTAGTCTTTCTCAGATACAGCTGAGAAGAGTATGAAAGGGCATAACCTTTTCTGATACACATTTGTTAATAAGTATGTTGTTGCTGTTGTTATTTGCCATCGAGTCGCCCCCGACTCATAGGCATTTTAAATGTCCATCTTCTCAGGCATTTCTAGGAACATATCAGGATGTTGATAGTAAATAATGACAATGCAAAAGTTTGAAAAAGCTTTGGTTTATAATAGTGAAAACTGGAGATAACAGATTCTTAACCTTCATTGACTAAAGTCTATGATGGACATAGATAACTGTGCTTTTTAAATAAATGATGAAAATATAACAATAGTGTATGTAAATGGCTAAATGTACGTAGATAATTGTACATTTCTGGAAAATTATAAAATTCTAACAGTAGTACAGATAAAGGTCTAGGTCAACAGTGAGGGGCTGCTTTCAATAAATTGGGCTTCATTCATACAATACACAATACTCTTCAGAACTGAAAGTAATGGTGTTTCTCCTATATTCATATTCTTTTCATTAGGGAAAGATCTCCTCTAAATATAATTTAATCAAAAGTGTAGGATAAAAATAAGTTGTGCAGCAATATCCCATATTTTATAAAGTGCTGCATATGTTTACATGTATTCCTGTATATACATACATTCATGCATGTACATGCATACATACATACACACACACATATATAAAGCTTATGTGTATGTGTAATGGATGTCTATGTATATGTATATAAAATTTGGAATGATTCATAATGAAATGTTAATAGTTTTTTATGTCTAGAAGGATGTTTAAGACACAATAGAAAATAAAAAGACAAGATGTTTTTTATCCCTTTTTCTTTTTCTGGTATATGCCTTTTTTTACTTGAATGAAAATTATACTTTCCAAAATCTTAGTAAGTAAAATGATATAAGCAGGTGGTATTGTATGTGATATAAAACTACTTTTGAAATCTTACTTCTAAATAATTTGTTTACTAACCAAATCTGTTTACTAGGCTAATTTGTTTACTAAACAAATCCAAAGTTGATTACACTATTCATTCATTAAAAAATAAATAAATAAAAGTGTTGCAAATGAATCACCCAAGCTACCTAAATGGTATTAAAGACAAAATTCTTTGAAAGTTTACCTGAATGAGACCCAGACAGTGAGCTAAGAAGTCTGGCCTGGGGATGTGTTCCATCGAATAACTCTACCAAATCATTCAGTGTCGTCTGAAAATAGGCAAACTGTCCAAACACCACTGCAAAATAGATAAAGTGGGTGGGGAGGTACCATATGCTTAAAAAAAAAATGACATGAAAATTTTATTTCTACTATGTTTTTATTGATTCCCTAAAATATCATTATTCTAAGAGTCCTATAAGAAAAGTTATTTTCTCTGCTTTCTCAAAGTCTCAATAAAGCAAATGAATTATTCCTCTTCTTTACCCCTGAATACTTAATAACATGAGTAAAATTACTGCTTTCTATATACTTTGAACATTAAGACAAATAAACGTTTTTTCTTCTAAGTTTTATTGCTATTTTTTAAAGGAAAAATGAAAAATTTTCAGATCCATAGCTCTATTTTTAAATGAGAATAATATTTACCATTCAAATTATAGAATGCTAAATTGACTCACGTTTTGATTTTGGAAAAGCTAGTTCTCCTGCTCAGGTCTTCATGAACAGACATTGCGGTACAGTGAATTACTTGGTATGGCTTTTCTAGCCTCGTCTTTGTAACTTCTGCCAGTTTACTGCGAGGGACCATGCAAATAAGGTGTGTAGAACTCTCATGTTGGGAATGGTTAGTTTCATATGAGTTGGGTCCCACTCAACGGCACATAACAACAACAACAACAGAGGCAGAGAGGGGATCTCACTGCTATCAAGAGAGAAGGATTGGAGGTGAAGCAGAGTGCATCCTTGGACTGAAGATCCCTGCAATGAACCTCCTTTGCTGAAAGATGCCCCAGCAGAGACAAGCCTCAGCAGAGAGACAGTCCAGCTGGTGGACAGACGGTCGCAGCAGAACCAAGAGGCACAAGACAGAGTTGCAGGTTTACCTGGCCTACAGAGGTAGAAGCCAGGATAAGAGACCAAGGGCCACAGAGAAGTGTCTGAGGGGACAGCAAAGTGGAGACTGTCCTGATTGAAGAGTTGTATCCTGAGTGTCTTCCTGAACCTGAATTGTAGCCTGTTATTTCCCTAGTAAGCCCCATAATCATGATATTGTCTATGAGTTCTATGTGGCCATTGCAATGAATTATCAAACCCAGAAGAGAAGTAGTGAGTAGCATCAGAGCTATGGTTGGTGTCAAAGTTGATAAAGTCTGGTGGGTGGCAGCATGTCTGGCCTCATAGGAATAAGCCTGGTGCTGCTAATGGTGATTCTGTCTTCCTCTTGTGAAGTTAGAGGAGATCAGAAGACCATAATCTTTTTGCAGACATACTCATTATTCAAGTCTCAGATTATACTTTCTCTTCCAAAACAGCAAGAGATATTAGGAAGGTCCTATCCTAAAATGAAATAATTCTTAAAAACTGACCCAGACTAGAGACAAATGGTTTAGGTTTAGGAGATTTGTTAGTGTATGTTGTGAGGGAACTATGATCTATAATGTCTAACTCTGAAGAAAATGTTAAATTAAGGTTTCAAGATCCATGTAAATAATTATATAATAAAATTTGTAGAAATTATTTGTGTGCAATATGCAAGTTTTTGCTAAACAGTTAATTTTCTTCTTTTTTATTTTTACTCAAAAAAAAAAAAAAAATCTGATAGTGAAATTTGTAGCCTGCTTTGGTCTATGACTGAGTGCCTGTTGTTTTTAAAGAAAGGACGAATTTTGACTCTGAAGGATTTTGGTTTTAATGTTGGAAAAATAATATATTCTGTAAAACTCTCAAAGCTACTTACCTGGTGAATTGCAGAAAAGAATATAACACAAAATAAATATTTCTGGTCAAGAGTGAGAGTTGTTCCGTGTTGTCAAATGGGCTCCCACTCATAGAGAACCCGTGCACAACAGAACAAAACACTGCCTGGTCCTGTGCTACTCTCACAATTCCTGCTACGCTTTAGCCCATTGTTGCAGCCACTATGTCAATCCGTCTTGATGGTCTCCCCATTTCTCACTAACCCTTTGCTATACCAAGCATTATAGCTTTATCCAGGTAATGGTGCCTTCTAACCTCACTACCTAAGTAGGTGAGACAAAATCTGGCCATTCTCACTTCCAAGGAGCATTCTGGCTACTCTTCTTCCAGGACAGATTTTTTGTTCTTCTGGCAGTCCCTGATGTTTTCGGTATTCTTCACCAACACCACAATTCAAAGGCATCAATTCTTCCTCTGTCTTCCTATTCACTGTCCAGCTTTAACATGCATATGTTTTTGTTGTTAGGTGCTGTTGAGTTGTCTCTGACTCATAGCGACCCTACGCAGAGCAAAACGAAACACTGCCTGGTCCAGCACCAGCTCGTCGATCCTTGCTATACTTGAGCCCATCGCCACAGCCAATCTATCTCACTGAGGGCCGTCCCCTCTTTCATCGACCCTTCCTTCACCTTACCAAGCCTGACATCCTTCTCCAGGGAATGGACCTTTTTGATAACATGACCAGAGTAGGTGACACAAAGTCTGGCCATTCTTGCTTCCAAGGAGCATTCTGGCTGCACTTCCTCCAGGACAGATCTGTTAGTTCTTTTAGCAGTCCATGGTACTTTCAGCATTCTTCGCCAGCCCCCCAACTCAAAAGCATCAATTCTTCTTTGGTCTTCCTTATTCAGACAGAGCAAGCAGCAGCGGCAGGGATCTAGGTAAGGGAAGTATGATGTAGTAAATTACCTGGTATGGCTTTTCTAGCCAAAAGTCTTTGTAAAGTCCATGGTGGAATTTGCTGTGAGCAACTGCTGTGAGCAACTCCTGATTGTTAAAGTTATCCACTTGGGGTATTTCTGTTGGGAGCAGCACAAAGTAATCACCTGGGAAGTTCACTCTCTCTCAGTTGGATAGAATTCTAATGTTGGGATTGGTTAGTTTGACATTCTGCCAGGTTCAAAAGAAGCCCTCCTAGAGGCAGAAGAAATCTCTCACTGCCAGTTGGGAGAAACAAGAGATACACACTGCTGTGAGAGAGGCATGAGAGACACACACTCCTGGGAGAGACACACTGAGAGACATGCAGTGCTGAGAGAAAGACACCAAGAGACACACACTGTTGGGAGAGAGACTGAGACTATCAGCTGAGAGATGATGGGCTGAGAGAGACTGAGTGTGTTTCTGAACTTGAATTGTAGTCTGTTGCTTCCTTAATAAACCGCATAATCTGTGAGTTCTGTGGGGCCACTGCAGCAAATTATTGAACCCAGCAGAGAAGTGGTAAGTGCGGCAGGAGAACAGCTGGTCTCAGCGTTTTAGAAAGGGCTGGAAGGAGGCAGCATGTCTGGCCTCTCTGGAATAGGCATTGGGATACTCATGGTGATTCTGTCTTCCTCTTGTGGCGTTAGGGGAGGTCAGAATTTGCGGCCTTCCTGCCCCCTTGGCAGGGAGGGACCCAGGTCCCACCCTCAAGAGGTGGGACAGTGTGGGAAAGGAAAGCCAAGCCAGGGGGAGGACAGAGCAAGCAGTGGCAGGGATCCAGGCAAGAGGAAGGCAGAGAGGTTTTGAACAGCTAAGAGATACAAACTTGTCTGTAAGTTTGTCGCATTGTGGTATTGTGGTGGCTTGCGTGTTGCTGTGGGTCTTGAGGCTGTGCCACTGGTGTTTCAAACAGCAGCAGGGTTGCACATGGTGCACAGGTTTCAATACAGCTTATAGACTGAGACAGATTGGGAAGAAGGAAGAGGCCATCCACTTCTCAAAGAATTGGCCAGGGAAACCTTATGAATAGCGAGAAACATGCATATGAGGCAACTAAATAGACCATGGCTTGAGTCAGGCATACCTTCATCTTCAAAGTGAAATCTTTGCTTCTTAACACTTCAAAGAGGTCATTTGCAGCAGATTTTCCCAATGCAACATGATGTCTGATTTCTTGACTGCTGCTTCTTTAGGTGTTGATTTTGGTTCCAAGTAAAATGAAATCCCGGATAACTTCAATCTTTTCTCCATTTATTGTGATGTTGCTTATCCATTTGTGAGGATTTTCATTTTATTTATGTTGATGTATAATACATGCTGAAGACTATAGTCTTTGATTTTCATCAGTGAGTGCTTCAATTCATCTTCACTTTCAGCAAGCAAGATTGTGTCATCTACATAAGGCAGGTTGTTGATGAGCCTCCCTCCAATCCTGATGGCACATTCTTCATATGGCACAGCTCTTTGGATTATTTGCTCAGTATACAGATTGAATAACACACTTTTCCTGATTTAAAATCATGCTGTATCCCCTTGTTCTGTTCAAATGACAACCTCTTGGTCTATGTACACATTCCTCATGGGCATAATTAAGTATTCTGGAACACCCATTCTTTACAATGTTATCCATAATTTGTTATGACCCACACAGTTGAATGCCTTTGCATAGTCAGTAAAACACAGGTACACATCTTTCTTGTATTCTCTGCTTTCAGCCAAGATCCATCTGACATCAACAATGACATCCCTAATTCCATGTCCTTTTCTGAATCTAGTTTGGATTTTTTGCAGTTCCTTGTTAATATACTGCTCCAACCACTTTTGGACTACTTTCAGCAACATTTTATTTGCATGTGATATTATAATATTGTTTGATAAGTTCCACATTTCTGTTGGATCATCTTTCTTTGGAATGGGCACAAATATCAATGTCTTCCAATTTCTTGGGCAGGTAGCTATCTTCCAAATTTTGGGATTGAAACTAGTAAGTACCTCCAGCATCCATTAGTTAAAATATCTCAACGGATATTCCCTCAATTCATGGAGCTTAGTTCTTCTTCGAGCTCTGGTAGCATAATGGCTAAGGCATGTGACTGCTAACCAGAAGGTTGGTGGTTCAAACTCACCAGCCACTACTCGGAAGGAAGGTTGGGCAATCTACTTCCGTAATGATACTGCTTTAGAAACCCAAGGAGGGGTTGCTATGAGTCAGGTCCGATTCGACGGCACATAACAACCACATAATGAGTTCTTCATCAAGCCACTGAAGCTTCAACTGCTTCCTTCAATATCATTGGTTCTTGATGATATGCCACCTCCTGAAATAGTTACCCATTGACAATTTCTGTTATGTACTGTGATGCTGTGTATTCCTTCTATCTTCTATTGATGCTTCCTGCATTATTCAATATTTTGCCTATACTAACCAAAACCAAACTCACTGCCATTGAGTCTGATCCATTTCATAGTGACCCCTCCTTGGGTTTCCGAGGCTGTATCACTATTGCAACAGAAGGCTTGAATTTTTTCTTCAGTTTTTCAGCATGAGAAATAAAGAACCTGTTCTTCCTTTTAGGTTTTCTAATTCCAGATCTTTGCAGACTTCATTATAGTACTTTGTCTTCTCAAGCTGCCCTTGGAAATATTCTATTAAGCTTTTTTATCTCATCATTTCTTCCATTTGCTTTAGTTACTCTCCTTTCAAAAGTGAGAGTGAGAGTAATGATTCTCAAAACTAGTGTTGGGGTTCTCCAAGTGTGCAGCAACCAGGGAAAGCCCATCTAAATAAAGTCATTCTGGAAAACTGGCTCAAATTGGAAATCAGGTTTCACTATGAAGGTTGGGCAATCTACTTCCATAGTGATACTGCCTCAGAAACCCAAGAGGGGTTGCTATGGGTTGGGTCCGACTTGACAGCACACAACATCAATAACAACAAGTAAAATTCAGGTCTCTGGCTGCTTTTAAATTTCTAAGTTTTTAGATTTTGGGTCATTCACCTAGGGATTTCCATTATAATGTGATTACTATATTTATGTGTCAATTATGCATAAAGATACAAACTGTTCTTCTTATTCCCAAATTTCTTTGCAATTATCCTTTATACATGAACACAATCAACTGAAAGAATTATTTTGGAGGAAAATAAGAATGTCATCAAATAATTCTCTTTGATTATGCTGAATCAGGATCATAAAAGGGAATTTAAGAATTATATATCACATCAATAAAGAATCACAATTGATACTATGGAGGACATATCTAGAAAATGTTCTACTTCATTAAAGTTCACTTTCTTTTGCATTATTTCATTAAAAACAAGATTTTTTTTTTAATTATAGACAAATTAACACTTAAAGAAATATGACAAGTAATTAAAAGTAAAAATAAATTCTTACCAAATTCCTTTGGTACAGTTATCGAATAAAGGCATATTTGACCAGCCGTATAATTATGAGGGTAGTTTGGTGACAAAACGACCCCTTCTGATCCAGTGTACTGGCCTCCACAGGGTGCTGAAATTAAAATCAATCAAACATTACATGCTCTGCTATCATAATGCTGCATGTGATATGTGTCTGCCCTATAGCTTAAAGCATGGAATAAATAAGCAGCATGCTATGCTTAACTAAAAATTTGAAATATTAAACTTTATAATTTGTTTTACTTTTTAACCAAAAGTAATGGAAAAAGGAAAACAAAGATTTCCCAGGTTAGAATAAAAGTGATTCAACTCAGGTGGAATAATACCTAATACTATTTCTAAGAAATCTCTCAGGCATACTAAAATAATAATGTTAAAAAACTAAATATGCTAAAACAACTATGATAACAATAATAATAAACTAGTGCCATAAAGATAAATTATTAATTTGTCTTAACACAATGGTCTGATTGATATTATAATCATATTAACTTCAGAGATACTGAAGATTAATTGATTATTGCTTTTATATTGTTGTTGTGTGCTATCCAATGATTCTAATAGCAACCCTAGAAGACAGAATAGAGATGTCCCATAGGGTTTCCTAAACAAACAAACAAAAAAAAAACTCACTGCGGTGGAGTTAGATCCAACTCATAGCGACCCCTCCTTGGGTTTCTGAGGCGGTATCACTACAGAAGTAGATTGCCCAACCTTCCTTCTGAGTACTAATTTTCACAGAAGCAGATCTCCAGGTCTTTTCTCCCATGAAGCCACTGGTTGGTTTGAACCACTTACCTTTCAGTGAACAGCATAACACTCAACCATTGTACCACCAATAACTATACTATTAATATAGAACTAAGAGAAAATAGGAAGGAAGGTTGGGCAATCTACTTCCATAATGATACTGCCTCAGAAACCCAAGGAGGGGTTGCTATGAGTAGGCTCGGACTCGACAGCACATAACAACAACAACAACAAGAGAAAATAATCATAATAACCAGTTTGTTCTTTAGTTTAGCTTTATTTTAACTTGTCATGTCATAGATTAAGTCAAAGAGTAACATGTAAGTACTAATGCTTTTCATATGTCTTTTCTGAGGTCAATTTAAAAATGAAGAAATCTGTAACCAGAAATCTAGGAAAAACAAAATTGTGGAGTATAAATTTGTTCTGACTGACTACACATTTGTAAAGGCACAGCAAAGGACAGATCATGTTTGTACTCCAGAGAATTCTTAATATGTATATATATCCCCCTACTGCCATAGGAGCTCTGGTAGCGCAGTGCCTAAGGCACTTGACTGATAACCATAAGGCTGACAGTTCAAACCCACCAGCCACTCCTCGGAAGGCAGGTTGAGCAATCTACTTCCATAGAGATACAGCCTTGGAAACCCAAGGTGGAGTTGCTATGAGTCCGGTCTGACTTGACGCCACATAACAACAACAACTGCCATCTAGTGAATTACTACTCATAGCAACCCATAGGGTTTCCAAGACTGTAATTATTTATGGAAGTAGATTGCCTTATCATCTTGCCCTGGAACAACTGATGGGTTTGAACCACAGACTTTCTGATTAGCAGCCAAATGCATTAATTACTGCATCACTAGAGCTTCTGTGTATGCATATGTGCATTATATATATGTTTGTGTATCTATTTATCTCTATATGTAACAACTCTGATGGCATCATGCCTAAGGCATTTGACTGCTAACCAGAAGGTTGGTAGTTCAAACCCAGCCGCTCCAGGGAAAGAAGATGGGGCAATTTACTTCAGTTAAGATTTATCTCCTCAGAAACTCAGTGGGGGTCACTATGAGTCAGAAATGACTTGATGGCAGTGAGTTTGGTTTGGCTTTTTCATATATGTATATATGTGTATATGTGTATGTGTATGTTGTTGTTCTTATGTGCCGTCGTCAAGTCGGACCCGACTCATAGTGACCCCTCCTTGGGTTCCCGAGGCAGCATCGCTATGGAAGTAGATTGCCCCATCTTCCTTCCGAGGAGTAGCTGGTGGGTTTGAACTGCCAGCCTTCTGGTTAGCAGTCAAGTGCCTTAAGCACTATGCTACCAGAGCTCCCATGTATACGTATATGTTTATGTATATGCATATATGTATATATGTGAGAGAGATGAATTAGGAGCCTTGGTGACACAAGCAATTTATGGAAGGTTGGCAGTTTGAACCAGCCCAGGGGTTCTATGGATAAAAGGCCTGGTTATATGCTTTGTAAAGATCATGGTCAAGAAAACCCTATGCAGCAGTTCTGCTCTATAATACATGGGGTTTCCATGAGTTGGGGACTGACTTGGCAGTAGCTAATAAGAGCAACAACGTATATATACCAAACCAAACTCACTGCCATCGAGTCGGACCCGACTCATAGCGACCCCTCTTTGGGTTTCCAGGGCAGTATCACTACGGAAGTAGATTGCTCAACCTTCCTTCTGAGGAACAGCTGGTGGGTTTGAACTGCCAGCCTTCTGGTTAGCAGTCAAATGCCTTAGTCATTATTCCACCAGACCTCCTATCATATACATAGACACATATTTTTATTCAATATTTACTGAGTGTTTACAATGTGCAGGGTATATATTATTATTTAGAGATAAGTTATGGTTATAATTTAAGTAGAAATAATAGATAACCACCCTGTTTTCTTCTTCCTACCTTGATTTCCATATTGAGCACTTTTCTCCAGTCCCTATAAAATGCCAAATATGGCAGCCTAGATAACAGCTATAGCAGCAATGCTTACTACATACAGGTTTTCTCTGCTATCTATAAAACCTTTCTGTGCATTCTCAGACCCAAAATATAAAAATATAATCTACTAAATCATACCAAATAAGACATAAAACCTAATATAACATTAGCATATAATAACATAATTGATAAATCCATTGCCTATGTAAACTGGAAATAATATATATACAGTGTAGTTTCTGAAGAAGGAGCTTGGTGACTCCACTCTCACTGCTCAGAGTGTGCACTGCTTCTTTATTGGCTCTCTGAAAATTGTGAAAGTGAAAATCCTCTTTGAAATTCTTTCAGTTAGCATAAACAGGTACTACTACTAAGTCTTTCCTAAAACTCAAGTTGCCTGAAGAGAACATTCCAAAAGCAGGGGATACCTGTTTCTCTCCCCAGTACAGAACCTCTCAAAATATATTGGGGGCATAAGAGGTAGAATGACAAAAATGTGTGTGTGTGTGTATGTGTCTTTAAGGAATTTTGGTGGTGCAGTGCCTAAGGCATCTGACTGCTAGCCAGAGGTTGGCAGTTCAAACCCATAAATCACTCTGTGGAAGGAACATTAAGCAATCTACTTTTGTAAAGATTTACCACCTTGGAAATCCCAACTTGATGGCTGTGAGTTTGTTTTTTGTTTCTGGTTTTTCTTTGGGGGGTGGAGTGGTGAGGGGTATGTGTCTTTACTTTCTCCCTGATTATTTATGTGTTAGTTGTCTGGGTGAGAAAATAGTAAAATGATGTAGCATAAACATGATAATTTGTGTCTACGTCTACACATTCTTCCTCACACTTAAAAGATACGCACCAAAACAATATAATGTACTTCAGAGATGAAAAAACCATTAAGAAACTGAGAAAATATTTAGAGAATTTTTATTCAATATAATAACTATATTGTCTGTGTTGCTGTGTTAATCTTGAGAAACAAACATGGTTTTTCTCATGTTAGAATGTATTTTATATTAATGTGATAATAGAAGAAAAATAAATAAGTGCTCATTATTTGCAAATTAATATATTAAACAGATAATTTCCTAGACGAATTAAGACATGAAATGTCATTCAATACAGATGTTATCAAGAAAGTTGCTCATCCATTTGGATAATTGGAATATATGTCTAATATGTAAAGGCAACTGTACACAATCAAACTGAATGTGAACCAAAAACAACACAAGCAAATAAAAGCCATTTTGACCCATAAAAGAGCTCTGGGCTGTTTCAGTTTCTATTATAATTCCCCAGCAAACTTCACTGTACAAAAATGGTAGGAAATAGATGAACCACCAAATATATATATCATGATATATATATATATATATATATATATATATCTATATCTATATCATGTATTTAGAACAAACCAGGCCAAATGCACTGACAGCATACAATAGTATAAGAACAATTTAATTTTTAAAATACAGCAAAAAGTCCCCAAGCTTAAATGGTGATCAAAATGATCTAAAGGCATTGATTCCATTCACACTGATTCATGCACAAATATCCTGTTCACATCTTTATCCTAGTCTTAAATATGGGAGCTCTGGTAGCATAGTGGCTAAGACACTTGCCTGCTAACCAGACGGCTGGCGGTTCAAACCCACCAGCCACTCCTCGGAAGGAAGGTCGGGCAATCCTACTTCCGTAGTGATACTGCCTCGGAAACCCAAGGAGGGGTTGCTATGAGTCGGGTTTGACTCGATGGCACATAACAACAACATAACAACAGTCTTAAATATATAATACACATATGAAAGAACTAAAGTTCAAACATCATAATTTCTCAATATAGATTTCTATTAAGAAGTTCTGATGACACTGTAGTTAAGGTATTTGGCTGCTCAGCAAAAGGTAAGTGGTTCAAACCCACCAGCCACTCCATAGGAAGTAGATGAGGTAATATACTTCTGTAAAAACCTGATGGGGGTTGCTATAAGTCAGAATAGATTTGATGGCAGTGTGTTATAACTTCCTATCCTCATGCTGATAACCTCACCTATGTGGAGATGTTCAATGTGAGATACAAACACACCAAGAGACAAATAGATTATTTTAAGAGATACAAGAAAAGAAATATTAAGACTTTAATCCAAAATTATATCTTTTTAGTCTATGCTTGAATATTATTTACATGTCAAATATTATACCTGCATAGAAATTTAGTATCTGTAAATGCAGTGCAGATATTGGAGTGCATTCTCATTAATTATATGTTGATCAAATACTGGACAAAAAGAGTTTGGGATTATTGCCTTTTGCTCTGTTAAAACAATTATGCATTCTAATGACATATAGAATCAAGATTTTCTATTTATCAAGCTTACACTGTTTGGGCCCCTAGTAAAAGTCTATGGCTATATGATTTAATTCCAGTAACACCAATGAGATAGGTATCTGAAGTCACAAAGGTATTATATGATGCAGCCAGAATATGACTATCTCCAAGGAAACAGTCTTTTAGTTTTGCTCTTTGATTGATAAACCTGTACAGGACAGAGAAGGCAGTGGGCAGATTTCCTCCAAGTGTACTCAGCTCTAACAGTTGGGGCAGATCTCAGTTCCCCACCTTTATAACACAACACATGGACTCCTTAGTTCCCTGTTCAATCATGTCTCTGAAACTTTGCTGACACTGTAGAGAACTAGGTTCTAACCAAGATGGAGATCAAATGCTCTCTTCCACAAAATTCATTCCCTTGCAATTCCTTTCTTATATATAAGAAAATTAAATTAATCCCTACTTATTTTCAGGTTTATTCTAGCTTTTAATATACTTCAAAAAGAATGGCTGTGTAATTTCCAATTTTTTAGAAACATCCCATAAAAAACTAACACAAGGATTTACTTGTGTGTAGTTGTTCAGCACTTTTAATTCCATAGATCAACAGAAAGCACTGACACATAAACCGGCCTTTATAATTATGACTTAAACTATACTAACAACTTATACTGTCTAGAGCTAAACAATTCACAAAGGACTTTATATAATTATACTCTATAGATCTACACATACATGCACATATATATGAAGTAATTTTAAAATGTAAAATACATTAATAATAAACATTGAAAACAGAGTTTTTAATTGCTATTCTAAGAATTTCAAAGAATACGATTTCATAGGCTTTTCCAATTCTTTCAGTTTTTTAAGGATAGTCATAAAAGGATTATGTATTTTAAATATAAAACAGACAGTTTATATATTTTTCTCTACAAAATTTAATAAGTAAATGAGTTTTTAGGCATGTCTTTTATATTGAACATTTCATGTGATTATTGATATTATTAACCCCTGCGGAGGGTATTAAGCAGATAATATCATTTCTCTTACCCTGAAGAAATGGAGGTCCACACGCTTAGAGTTATTTTTCTATTTTGCCCATCTAGTTAATAGCAGAGCTGGAATAGAACAATACATCCATGTTCTTTCCTCTAGACCTAAATATTACATGTAGTTCCCCTTCGCCTCATCTTCTTAATCCGAAATAAACAGCTTTTCAACAAAGAAAGCACACAGGACCTAAACTATACTTTGAATATGATTATGAAGTTAATCTAATATGTTAGGATAATATCCTAATCCTCTGTGGAAGAGAATTATGATGGTACTGCATTAAACCTTACAGTCAAATTTAGACATTGAGACTACGTGAAAAACATTTTGTGAACATTATACAACACACATGAGGAAATATATGCTTTCTCCTTCCCATATTCCTTTCTCTTGCAGATCTGAAATCTGAGAAGCAGCAATATTTATTATTAAAGGGCAAAACTATGTGAAAATAGGAAGATTCAATAGGCTGTAGATTTTTTTCATTAAAATTGTTTAGCTATTCATTAATTTATCCATTTACTCTAGAAATATATGCTAAGTTTTTATTCTGTGCTAGCAAAAAATTCTAGCTCCTGACAAAACATGGTTCCTTAAACTTAAAAGTTGACAGATCATAAAATAGAAGCAAAGATGTAACAGAACATACAAAGCCTATAAGTTTTGTTTGTTCCTTTCTTTTGTTATTTTTGTTTTCAATATACTATTTTTGTTTGTTTGTCTTTATAAAACCCCTATTTGAAGGTTGGGCAATCTACTTCCATAGTGGTACTGCCTCAGCAACCCAAGGAGGGGTTGCTATGAGTCGGGTCTGACTAGATGGCACATAACAACAACAACAACAACAATTTTGTCAAAAAGTCCCAGTGGTGTTAATAGCCTCTCCCGAGAAGCACACATTTTTTTATTTGCTCATTTTCTACAACTAAACTAGTCCTTGATTTCATCCTGAAATAACCTTGGAAATTTTTTTTTTTTTTTTCTGTCACAAATCATGAGCTTTTATCTCTTTCTTTTTTCTATCTTTAATATCTACCAGACACAGAATAAATGTCAGAAAATGTAAGTTCATAGAATGATGAATTTTTTTCTTATGGAAATACCCATAATACCACCACAAAATTAAGATCTAGAGCTTGTCTAACATCCCAGAAGGCTGTTCTGTGTTCCCTTACTGTCAAAGCATCATCTGTAAGGATTATTACTATTCTGAATTCTATCACTGTTGTTGTTGTTAGGTGCCACTGAGTGATTTCCAGCTTATATTGATCCTAGGTACAACAGAATGAAACACTGCCTGATCTTGTGCCATCCTCACAATAATTGCTATGCTTGAGTCTACAGTTGCAGCCATTGTGTCAATCCACTTTCCAGAAGGTCTTCTAGACTATACATTAGCATGTTTTTTCTGTTCTGGAAGAATTATCTTTTAGAAGATGATTTCATTCATTTTATTCTCTATGTAAGAAATTATAAACAATTGATGTGTTGGGGAAAAAAAAATCTCACATCCATTAAAAAATCATGTCACATAAATATGTCCTAAGGAATGTTACTTTGTTCCCCTTATATAGAACATAAGGTCCAGAATACGAGAAACAGGATATTTTCAAACTAATTGAAAGGAAGTATTACCTCCTCCAGAAAACCATGGCTAATATACTAGCTAAATCCAGCTATTAAGGAATACCAAATAGTGATCACACACTACTACTACTACGAGAGACCCTGGCAGCCCTTCAGGAGAAAAGACCTAGAATTCTGCTCCCATAAAGATAACAGCTTAGAAATCCAGTGGGATAGTTCTCTGTTGCAAGGGAGTCACCATGAATCCAAATAGACTCAACTGCACCTAATAACAACAACAGCAGATTTTGCATTCAAATGGAATGTTACCATTGTAGGGGGAGGAAAAAAAAAAAAAAAAAAAAAGTGCATACATACCATTGCAAGAGGGTAAGACTCTGTTCCAGGCTGGTTTTCCATCCGTACCAATCACACATGTCATGGATGAGGGGTCAATAATCTTATATCCAGAATCACACTGGTAAGTAATTGTTGAGCCAAGTTTGAAGTCTAATCCAATTCTTGTCCCATTCATTATATTTCCTGGATCAAAACATGCTTCCCGTGGTTTCTCTGTAAAAGCAATGGATGTAAACACGATAAGGGAAAGAATCATAATTCTTGTGTGGTTGGTTGGTTAATTGGTAGTTTGCTTGTTTTTGTAGTACCTAGAACAGGGTCTGGCATATGCTCAGAGATATTTCTTAATTAACTAATAAACCACTTAACCTATTAATTACATATCATGAGACTAGTTTTTAAATTAATTTTAATAAATTATATCTCAACTACATTTAATTGTAGAATTGATGCTAAATTAATTTCATTTAGGTTAAAAAAGGTGTAGCATTATATTTTTATAAGCTTATCTCTTTTAATGGGAGCTCTGGTGGCACAGTGCTTAAGACACTTGATGGCTAACCAGAAGGCTGGTGGTTCAAACCCAGAAGCCACTCCTCGGAAGGAAGGTTGGGCAATCTACTTCTTTAGTGATACTGCCTCAGAAAACCAGGGAGGAGTCATTATGAGTTGGATTCAACTCAACTGAAGTGAGTTTGTTTGTTTGTCTCTTTTAATAGCTATAGAAATTGATTCTGGAAAAATTAAAGTGCATTTTCTGACTTTTGTAAAAAGTCATTGCAAAATGTGGCTGCACATGATTTTAGTATAAAACTAGAAAATTGGATTTCTCAAATGGAGATTTGAATAAGTCATGTAAATAAAGTTCTTTCTTAATTAAACTTAGCCAGATGAGTGCATTTACTAGCCCATAAAATCAAGTACTATGTCTACTATTTAGACATCATCTAAAAAATAGATTTGATGCATTGAACACCAATGATCAAATGACCAATACCAGAGGAATTGTGGGATGATATCAAGAACATCAGCCATGAATGATGATGTTCATCTTTTTATGTCATTAAAAAGACAAGAAAGGAATAACAGACAAAAATGGATGTCAGAAGAAAATCTGAGACTTGCCCTTAAGCAGAGTAGCTAAGCAAATTGAAAAAATGACAAGATAAAAGAGCTGAACAGATTTCAAAGAGCATCTTGAGAATATAAAGTCAATTACTATAATGAAATCTGCAAAGACTTGGAGTTAGAAAACCAAAAGGGAAGCACAGGCTGGGCATTTCTCAAGCTGAAAGAACTGGAAAAAAAATTAAGCCTTGAGTTGCAACATTGAAAGATTCTCTGGGCAAAATATTGAATGATGCAAGAAGCATCAAAAGAAGATGGAAGGAATACACAGAGTCACTGTACTGAAAAAAAAAAAAAACTGATGGATGTTCATATATTTAAGGAGTTGGCATATGATCAAGAACCAACTGTATTGAAGAAAGAAGTTAAGGCTGCACTGAAAGAACTGGTAAAGAATGAGGCTCCAGGAATTGATGAACAATATCATTAATATCACAAGCAACTAAAATCTTACTGAAGATAATTCAAAAACAGTTGCAGAAGTATAGTGACAGAGAGCTTCCAGAAATGCAGGCTAGATTCAGAAGAGGACAATGGATAAGGGACATCATTGCTGATGTCAGATGGATCTTAGGTGAAGGCAAAGAATACCAGAAGGATGTTTAGTCATGTTTTCTTGACTATTCAAATGCATTTAGTTGTGTGGATCATAACAAATGATGGATAACATTGAGAAGAATGGGAATTATAGAACACTTAATTGTGCTCATGAGGAACCTGTACATAGATCAGGAAGCTGTTGTTTGAACAGAACAGGGGATACTGCATGGTTTAAATCAAGAAAGGAGTGAATCAGAGTTGTATCCTCTCATCATATTTACTCAATATGTATGCTGAACAAATAATCTAAGAAGTTGGATTATATGAAGAAGAATATGGCATCAAGTTTGGAGAGAGACTCATTAACAACTTCCAAAAATAGGCAGATGACACAATTTTGCTTGCTAAAAGTAAGGATGACTTGATGCACTTAGTGATTGAGATTAAAGAATAAACTCTGCAGCTTGGATTACGTCTCAATATAAAGAAAACAAAGTCCTCACAACTAGTCCAGTAAACAGTTTCATGACAGATGGAGAAAAGATTGCAGTTGACAAGGATTTCATATTACTTGGTTCTATGATCAATACCAATGGAAGCAGCAGTCAAGACATCAGAAAATGTACTGCATTTGGTAAATCTGCTCCAAAAGACCTCTTTCAAGTGATGAAGAGCAAAAATGTCTCCTTGAAGACTAAGATGTGCCTAACTCAAGCCATGGTATTTTAAATCGTCTCTTATGCATGTGAGAGCTGGACATTGAATAATGAAGACTGAAGAAGAGTTGATGCTTTTGAATTGTGGTGTTGGCAAGGAATACTGAAAGTACCATGGACTACCAGGAGAACTAACATATCTGTCCTGGAAGAAGTGTAGCCAGAATGTTCCTTGGAAGGGAGAATGGCCAGACTTTGTCTCATCTACTTTGGTCATGTTGTCAGGAGGAACCATTCCCTGGAGAAGGATGTCATGCTTGGTAAAGTGGAGGGTCAACAAAGAAGGGGAAGGCCCTGAATGAGATAGATTCACATAGTGGCTGCAATCATGGGCTCACGTATAGCAAGGATCATGAGGCTGGCACAGGACTGGGCAACGTTTTGTTATGTTGTGCATAGGGTCTCTATGAATTGCAGACAACTTGATGGCAACAACTTGATGGCAAACTAACAACAACTGTGTCTGACAGGTAATAATTACTCATCAATTCTATCTTATTTGCAGTGTGTGATAGTTGGAGCTGTGTGTCAACTTGGCTGGACCCCAGTTCTGTGTGGTTGTTCCCATGATGGGATCAGATGACTGTGTTCTGAGTGGCCAGTCTGCCCAAGGGGAGTTTCCCTAGGGGTGTGGCCTGCTTCCAAGATATCCAGGGACATCCTGGGAAGAGACACATTCTTTGAGGGATTGGAACCCTGGTTGCTCATTCACAAACTTCCGTGAATGAGCAGCCCACTGCTCGGCCTGGAGATCTTGGATTGTCTTTCGTTAGAGTCAACAACCAGTGTACTACCTGCCAGCCTTGAATTTCTCGGCCCCCTGTGCTTATGGAAGCTAAGGCTGCCACCAGCCCCTTTCCTCCAGAGACTTGGACTTGCCGGCTTCTATACGTTTGTGAGCCATTTTCCTAAGATAAATTTCTCTCTCTCTCTCTAAATATATATATACACTTTGCTGTTTTTTGTGTTTCTCTAGAGAACCCAATCTAACACACAGTGATAGTTCAAATTGTTGTTGTTAGATGCCATCAAGTCAGTTATTCCTAATAGTGACTCAGTGTATAAAAGAACGAATAACTATCTGGCGCTGTGCTATCCTCACAGTTACTCCTGTGTTTGAGACCACTGTTGAAGCCACTGTGTCAATCCATCCCATTGAGGGTCTTTCTCTTTTTTCCTGACCCTCTGCTTTGCCAAGCACAATGTCATTCTCCAGGGACTGGTTCCTTCTTATAATATGTCCAAAGTACCTAAGACAGAGTCTCACAATCTTCACTTCTAAGAGACATTTTGGCTCTACTTCTTCCAAGACCAATTTGTTCATTTTTCTGTCAGTCCATAGCATGTCCTCCCCAGTCATATTATTTTGAGTGCCTTCTAAACTGAGAGGCTCATCTTCTGACAATATTCTGATGCTATTCATAAAGTTTTCAATCACTGTTTTTTTTTTTTTAGAAGTAGCTTGCCAGGTCCCTCTTCCTAGTCTGTCTTAGTTTAGAAGTTCTGTTGAAACCGGTCCACTATAGATGGGCCTGCTTGTATTTGAAATATTGGTGTCATGGCTTCCAGCATCAAAGCAACAAACTGACATATATGGGTAATGGAATACATATATATATATAATATAAAATTAAAATACAAAAAACTTTGAGAAGTCATGCAGGAAGATAAAAATGTCTGTGTTAATTCCATTTTAAAAAAATAATCTACATATTGACATGAGGAAAACAGACATTTCTTTGAGAAATGTTGACTTCACCTAGTATAATAATTTACTATAATATTTGGTACACATACTTTGTTCAAAATGAAATGTGTATTTACAAATATATCTGCTGGAAATTTTTTGAAGGGTCTGTATTTTTGTTATTCCTAGAGTGTCTCAATAAACATTTTGTAGCACATTTAACCAGTGTTCTAATATCTTTATAAAACTTAGATCTTTCAAATGGTAGGAAAATTTTGAAAACTCCTCATACCTGCCTTAAATCCCATATGAACATTTATTATAAGCAAATAAGGGACAGATAAAGAATGCTGTATAAACTATACAAACTATTCCATTTTTCGATTGTTTAGTCAATTATTCAACAGAATATACTGAACAGAAATATAAAAAATATTTTTTCCACTATAAAAAATAACAACTTTTAATTTATGTCAATATAGATTTTTTGCCTTTTAGATGTTTGAAAATATTTTAGGAATATTTTAATTTCTTTAATTTTCTTTTACTGTTTGGTCACATATAAATCACATTCCTTCCTATTTTATACTACTAATTGAGATTTCCAATGGCAGGTTTTTATTCAAATGAACTGCATCCAATCTTTTGGTTCCATTTACCTAGTTGTCAGTTCAGGATATTTGGTAATAAATCATTGGAACTTTTTTTTTTTTTCCCCTTACAATTTGTCATGTTTTCTAATTAATGACTTCATAATATGGTGTGCTCTTGTGCTCTGCTGTTGTTCATGTCCATTCCAGTTAAGAGTATTTTCGACTAGTCCTGTACTTGAGGCTGAGTAAATTAAATGTGCCAGATCCCTTACATTATTTCAGAGCATGGCTGCCCTGTTGCTCCTTCTATTTCTCACTATATCTCAGAATTCATTCTGCAGCCTGCTTCATTGACCATAACATGAGCTTTTCTTTCGCTTGATGCAATAGTATCATCATTCTTATCTTTACTTGCTTTCCTGATTTTTTTTTTTAACAGATTCCACTGAAGAACTTTTAAACCATTAAGAGCTATATCCCCCATTTAGATAACTTTCTGCTTACCAAATAATCTAAACAAAATGAAAAAGCTTTCTTGAAATCATGGTATAATACTTTACACTTCCATTGTTCATTCATCCATTGACCCATTTACCCCAAGCAAAGTTTTAAACATCTTTACATGCTAGGGAGTATACTAAGTGTTGGTGTAAACCACAAAACACTTAAATCCACCTCTGTCAATTCAATTCTGACTCCCAGAGACCCCTATCCCTTTTCCAAGTCTGTAAATCTTTACAGAAGTATATTGCCTTATCTTCCTATGGTGAAGCAGCTGGTGGATTTGAACTGCCAACCAGCTAGTTAACATCCAAATGGTTTACCCCCTATACTACCAAGTGTACACTTTTAGATGAATTTTGCTGTCATTGTTTGACTCATTATAGAGTAGATATAGTTAAGTGCGGTTCATTGAATTCTTGTTAATAAAGAAACCATATGCTAACATGACAAATTCTTAAAAGTGATGTTTTTTAATTAGTTGTTTATGAGCATGCAGTCTCTATACAAAAAGTACTTATTGTTAAAATGTATGCATATTTATACCAAACTCACTGCCATCAAGTTGGATCCAACTCATAGCAACCCACCCCTCCTTGGGTTTCTTAGGCAGTATCACTCTGGAAGTAGATTGCCCAATGTTCCTTCCGAGCAGTGGCTGGTGGGTTTGAACCTCCAGTCTTCTGGTTAGCAGTCTAATGCCTTAGGCTCTATGCCACTAGAGAGCTCTGTGTGTGTGTGTGTGTGCGTGTGTGTGCACTACAGACAAAAGGAGGGGCTACAAATATTTTGTACATAAAAAACAATTGAGATAAAACTATATCATTTTAGTGTATGTTAATACAGTCATCCTGAAGAAACAAGTTAGAAGATATTAAAATAAAAATTAAAGCAATGCTTAAAAGTCACCAAATTCTTCATGACACAGACTATAATTTGTTTTTAATGACTATAATCTTTTAATCTCCTATCCCTCTTTTTATCCTTTAAATTAAAGAAGAAATGTCCTTGGGAATTTTTTTCTGCTGGTGATATAGCGCTCCCTTCCCCAGGCATATGTTTGCATTTTATGAAGTAAACACATAAGGAGATAATTCATAAAGAAATCCAAATAATTTACAAAATCCAGCTGAAAAATAATTTCCACACACATTAAGCTGAGCATAATACCTTTAAATTCAATGGCGAATCCAGACAGGCCCACAGATGCGTCACTCCGGAATGCCAGAAAAAGACTATTTCCACTACTTTCTATTCTTTCCGGGGCTTGAGAACCTTGAAAACTTCCAATGAGAGGGCTGTTTGAATCCTCTCCTTCATAGATGTGTAGAAAATCATAGCTAGGCTCCATATTGAAACTAAAAAACAGAGAAAAGTTATGTATGTAATGCATATTTCTTTTATCTTTCAGAATATAATGCATTTGAGACTGTACTGGTGATTAGTTTGTATAATAACAAAGAACAAATTTATTGCTGTCGAGTTGATTCCAACCCATAACAACCCTATAGGCCAGATAACTTCCCTGTAGGGTTTCCAAGGCTACTTATCATTACTGAAGCTGACTGCCACATCTTCTTCCTGCAGAACAGCTGGTGGGTTCAAATAACCAACCTTTCAGTTAGCAGCTGAGCTCTTTAACTACTGTGCTAGCAGGGCTCTGCTTTGTGTAATAATTAACAAAATTATGACAACTCAAAAGTTAAATATAACAATAATATATAATGTTTAAATACCATTAATATAGCAGATATCAATTATTTTAAAATATAACATATAGTACTATAAATCACATAACTACTATATTCAATATAATAACATTTTGAAGATATCACTGGCAAAATTCATTATAACAATATAGATATAGTATCTTTCTCTATACCTATAAAATTGCTAATGAAGTACAGTTTGAAATACTGGACTCAAAAGGTAAGTATTTCTCCTAACATTTAATTTTTATGTGGATAGTATTAGTTTTAAAAATATGCATCTTAATTATTACTGACTACTCTTAAAAAATTTTTTTGGTTGTTCTTTTTTGTTTATTTGCTTTTACTTTAAAAATGTAATTGCCCAACAATGGACTCTTTCTCTCACCCAATATTAACATATTGCCAAATCTCAAATAGTCTAACAATTAAAACCCACAGTTCTCAAGAAGTATGCTGATTTAAATGTCCATGCCATTTGTGATGGGAAGGCCAACATAGACTGTGAGCTTTAAAATCATACCTACTCTAGAGTAAAAGACTAAACTTGGTTCAGATATCTAAGACTCTGAGTGATCAGAATAAAATTATAAATTAGAATGAAGTATTAAAATAATGCATTATGATCGGCCCTACCATTTTTTCATTGATCACTATAGGAGGCTCTTTTTGTCTTTAACATGAGATTAATTCCTGGAGCTACAACTTGCTTTCCCTTCAATAGATAGTTTACCTGTGTAAAATGATAGAGTCAAAAATTTTTATATTCACCAAAATGTACTATTGTTTCTCTAGTGTATCAGAAGATTCCAGTAATTAAACAAGAAAAGAAGTTCCAAATTTTTCCGCTGCATTCTGAATGACACGGCAAAGTAGGGAAATGATCATGGGACCAACCTCAACTATAACCAGGTGTTGCATTTTATGTGAAGCTGACACATACTCTGACATTAGCTCTCTGAATATGTTTGTTAAAATAAGTTGTATAATGTTCCTTATTCTGTTTATTTGATAAGCTCACTAAAGTAAAAAACACAGATTTTTTTTTAAAAGAAAGGAAAAAGAATGGACTTCTAAGCATAAAAGGGACACTTGGAATTGTACCAACTAAGTCAATTTTGATTGAGATGATACTTTTATTTAGAAAACCTTACAAAGATGCTATGAGGAACTGATCATGTTCCATTTCCAATATAAGCATAGATAATTATTGTTAAAGGAGTCCACCAAACTCACTGCCGTGGAGTCGGATTTAACTCATAGCGACCCCTCCTTGGGTTTCTGAGGTGGTATCACTATGGAAGTAGATTACCCCAACCTTCCTTCCAAGGAGTGGCTGGTGAATTTGAACCACTAGCCTCCTGGTTAGCAGTCAAATGCCTTAGGCATTATGCCACCAGAGCTAGCAAAGGAGCGCTGGTCATTAGTTAAGCTTTCTGTTGTTAACCCAAAAGTCATCAGTTTGAACCCACCAGCTGCTCTTTGGGAGAAAGATGTAAGAGGAGTCTGTTTCTGTAAAAGATTTACAGCCTTGGGAACCCTAGGGTGTAGTTCTACTCTGTCCTAGGGTCTCTAAGAGTCAGAATCAACTTGAGAGCAATGAGTCAGCTGATTATTGTTGTAGACTATTTTTTTAACCCTGGGAATACAATCAAACTTCGAAAAAATTATCTTCTCTTTTTGGATGTAATGTAATCCATGCAGAGATGTCTGTAGTGAAATTTATAATTAGTTATGGCTTACTTAGTTAATTGTGGTGTTATTTCTATACTAGCTATGTACTTTTATGAGACCCAATAATAGGCCAAAGTCAGGCCAAACTTTAAACTGATATTAATTACAGTTGCAATTTTCACAGAGTATGAGCCCCATAGTCTAGAGAGTAATGTGATGAAACATCCTTCCCCAAAGACTCAAAGCACCTAGAAGCTCCTATGTACTCCAGGTCATACAATTCATTGTCTTTATTATTAGTAAGGGCAGACCCAACTTCCCATAAAAAGGTATACCTAAATTTGTCATACACTTTAAATAACATAGCTTGAGCTGCTCAGTTGCCACTGTCAGTGTCCTTCTTTGCATTTGGGCAATTGAACATCACTGTCCAACCATCTAATACTTTGCACATCACCCTGCCTAGTAAATAGGTCTCAGTTGCTGACATCCTAGGATAGCTTTCCCCAGAGCCTACTTCAGCTATTCAGATCAGAGTGGAGCAACAGATAAGTGACCTTTCATAGAATCTGAGAATTGGAAGTATTTTAGTTCTACCTTCCTCACGAGAGGTAAACAAAGTGCAGTGAAAAAATGTCTTACATAAAATTGTCTTATATATATATCATATCAAATGACCTGTGCTTTAGAAACATTTATAATTTGTTGCTTTGACAATGAAAGGCAGGAAACTCTTACTAGTAAAGGTCTGTGTTCTTTAGCTTTTAATTTTGATTCATTTATTATGGGATGGGAACAGAGGTGTTTCCTGCTTATAATGAAGGCACTACTAGAATTTAGCATTAAAAAAAAAAAAGAAGAAGAAGAAAAGATATCCAAAAATATAGCCAGCAAATTTAATTGGCTTGTGTAGTAGCTTAGTGACAGAATAAAGCATTCATCATTTATAGCAGCATTTGTAAATTCAGGAAATTGTGGGTTGTCAAACCACTTAAAATTTAAAGTTGTAGAGGTTTAGAATTACTGACTCAGAGTTGAGCAAGAGGAGAAAGTGAAAGGAGATAATGATACCTGGGCCTTGGGTATTGATGTAAATATCTCAGGAAAAATGAAACTTGACCAATTGATACAAAAAATAATTGAACCCCTTTGCTCTAGATAGGTTAAGTGATCAATTGGACAGGCTTACAGACCCACTCAAATCTTAATATATCACATTTATTTGGCTCAAAAATCAAAATGTAAATTTGGAAAAGATGTTGAAATTTGAAAAAATATAATAATGTGATGTTCTTACAGAATTATTTCTAAAAGATAACCAAATATTAAGATGCTTTCCATTTACAGTAGTAGCAGGGAACAAGCACTTAAAGAAAAAAGATATATGCTTAGTAATTCAGACTCCAAAACAATGAAATGTGGGGGAACTTTCCTTTTCAAAGCTCTAGCAAGTCATTGTTATCTTAATAATAACAACAGTGTTAACCTTGGTGAAGTCAAAGAAGGTGTGTATAGGAGATGAAACAGTTATCACACATTGAAAGAAATATGGGACCGACATTAATAGATTATACTCCACATATCTATATCCCTTTTTTCATAACTTTTAAATATTTTGCAAGTTAAGCCTTCTCCTATGGAACACATTGTGTTCAGGACAGTATTTAAAAGTAATGCTTGGTTCACCATGTGAATCCTAGTGTAAGTAGAATGCTCCAAAGGAAAATAATGCATTTCTGTTTGTGTCATTTTGCAGGCTCATGTAGTTCCAAGTAGAGATAAATTCGGGGCGTAGGTAGAAATAAAATTGGGGGCTCCATGAAGCAATAAATGAAGCAATATTTAGGTATGGCATTTCAAATTCTACTAGAAACAGGTATTCCACAAGATTTGATACCTTTTGAATATCAAGGCAATGACAAAATCTGGGTTCACTTTTATTCTCCAGTCACATTCTTTCCCAGGAGGATATGGTTGTGGGTAGTTAGGTGATAAAATAACACCTGCTGGGCCAGTCAGATTCCCTCCACATGCAGCTGTCACAAAAGAGGAAAATATAGGGAGGAGAACAATGCTGGTCATTGTGAAATGAAACATCACACAAGTCTTTTTTGGGGAAAAAAAATTGCTCATTCATCAGCATTTTCCTCTTCAAAGAGACCATGAACTAGATTATCAAATAATCATCCATATAACATTTACCATCCCAACATACCCAATTTATCATGTAATGAATTGTAAATAATTTTTCCCACCACTTTTAGAAAGGATTTTCAAACTTCTGATAAATATAGCTGTCGTTGTTGTTATGTGCCTTCGAGTCGGACCCGACTCATAGCGACCCCTCCTTGGGTTTCTGAGGCAGTATCACTACGAAAGTAGATTGCCCAATCTTCCTTCCAAGGAGTGGCTGGTGGGTTTGAACCGCCAGTCTTCTGGTTAGCATTCAAGTTCCTTAGGCACTATGCTACCAGAGCTTCCGATAAATATAGCTAGCTTTCTATATTTAGAATTTTACCAAATTAAACTAAAGAATTACCTTAATCTCATGCACTTTGCAACACATACATATACATAGGGAAAAAATATATATATTGGACAGGAAGAAAAAAGCATCTATATGAATATCTTTAATTTATATATTTTACCTTTTTTGTGATTTATGAAGATATTGATTACTTATTGTCTAATTGTCAAAAGCATTCCTCATGTTTTATAAGAATCATCTATCTTTTGTTTACTCTCGTATCGCCAATGCCTAGCACAATTCATTGCTCATTAAATATTCAGGAAATATTTGTTGAATGAATGGTTGCATGTTATTTTGTATATTTCTCCAATCTTCTGATATATGTAGATCTTAGATTATTTTTCCCATTTTGAAAATGAGAAAACAAACACTGTAAACAAATTTAAATGACCTCTAAGGATCATAATCAATAACAGGCTGAGCTACAACACTACTGCCTAAAAAGAGTATTTAATGATAATGGTTAATATATTATTATTAATAGAAGCAACACTTGAGTAATAGCAATTTATTCACTCATCAATTTTTAAGTAAATATGTAAGATAATGATTGTATAGTTAATTGTATAGTTAAAAGGAAACCCAATTTTTTTTCTTGAGCCTGAAAGTGTTCTGGACTCTTTCATTTACTAGATAATTTCTCTTCAATTTTATTGTACATGAAAGGCAATAAAACATTGCAACATTCAATAATATGCAAAAAACGTGTTTTAGATAAGTGTGGATGTTATGTTCAAAAGTTCTTCATATCAGCTACTATGATTTGCCCCATGCTGTTTTAAAAAGTGATGTCAACTGCATTAAATCGTTGTATTTTCCTTAATCCATATTTTTTTCCAAATAATTTATTGTATATATGTTAGCAAAAACAAATTAGAAGAAAGGAAAATGCTCTAATCAAGATCATTTTCCACAACAAAAAAAACGACTTTTTAATAAATAAATGAAGGTAATATAAATAAGATGAATATGCATTACAATTCTCAAGGATGAATCTTTAAATGCATATTTAGTTTCCTTGAAATTTAATTTTCTATAAGAAGAAATATAACTACTGTCTAACAAATTTTTTTGCCTCATAATTTCACAGTCTAATCAAGGCAAACTGAAAGTAATATTGCAGGATTTTATTGATAATAAATTCTCATAGTTGTACACTTAATAAGTAAAATATGATATAGTTTTCATAAGAATGATTAAAATCATATTTACCCTACTATGCAATTTCATTTTAATAAATTAAACTGAAATAATTTTATCATTTTTTCAGAGGACAATACTGCTCCCAGAATTAAGAAGATGCTGACAGTGTAAAGGCATGGACACAGGCATATAGATGTATAGACAAATTAGGGAGGTGATGCAAATGTGGCAAAAGAAGGCACTTAAAGATCTGAAAAGATTCTACTCTATGCAGGTTTGAAGGATGAAAAATGACAGATTCAGGGCACAGGCTACAGGGTGCAACCAGCAAGGAGAGTTCAGAGATAAGATCCAAATAATGATTATTTAAATGAAACAAAGAGGACATCTTCTCTGATTCATACAGATCCCAAGAGGTGTTTTCAGATGAGACTATTTAAAAGCTTTAAAGTTTAATAAAGTACTACTGTCTTGTCTTGTTCATTCTCTTTTGGTTCAGTATTTGCCATTTTAGGTTCAATAGAATTTAATTAGAGATCTTGCAAAATATTTAAGATAAGATTATGTTTTAGTAGAATATGCACCTCAGAGACTCTAGGAAATTCTTCAGAAATAATATATATGAATATAGAACCTTTAAGTTCATCTAAATCCATAATCTTGTATCCCAAACTCTTAAGGGTATATAAACCCTTATCCATCAGGGTTTAAAGCAAAACTCCAAAAGACACATCAATGATCCTGTATCGAAACATTTGAATACTGACATACTTAAATGGGATAAATAGTTTATAAACAGCATACTTCAGGTAAAGCCTAGTTGTTGTCACTAAGTACATTTGCTACAAATTTATGATGAAATTTGTTTTTCATAGATCTTTAGAATTTGGATTAAGAATAAGGGATTATGGACAACAATAAAAATGAAATGTAATTATGGAGGCTTTGGAGGAGCACTTCACTCAGAAAGTAAAAGTGCTTTGAAAGAAAGGCTTGGGAATCTACTTCTAAAATATCAACCACTGAACAGTTCTCCTATGACATATACCCCATGAATTGTGGTCAGCTGGACAGTGACTGGTCTTTTAAAGTGTTGTTTGATTTGGAGAGTCAGTCTTGATAAAGTCAATTGAAAAAGTGAGAAGGTGGAGCCTTCCCATAAGATTCTCCTCACAGCACTACATTAAGAAGTGATAAAAAGTGAGGTCTTAAATTGACTGCTAATCAGAAGGCTGGTGGTTCAAACATTGGAAGGAAGATGGGGCAATCTACTTTGGTAGTGATACTGCCTTGGAAACCCAAGGAGGGGTCGCTATGAGTCAGGTCCGACTCAACGGCACACAACAACAAACACCAACAAATTATACTACAAGAAAAAATTAAAAGCAAAGACAGCTGGTGAATGTATTTGTAACATACAAAAGATATGAGATGTTAAAATATTTTATAAAAGAGAATGTACAGAAAACAAGAGGAAAAACACTACTAAAAGGGAAAAAAGAAAATTAACAGGAAAATAAGGAAAGAACATATTCAAATGGTCAATTCACATTTGAAAAAAAAAAAAAAA
>NW_006921712.1:8577019-8589947 GCF_000298275.1 Orycteropus afer afer
GATAGCACATAACAACAACAACAACCACCTAGCTGAAGTCAACGTAAATTTGTGTAGTCTTTCTAGAGGAATATTGAAAACTTTGAAAAGCCTAAGAACTATGTAAAGTTTAGAAGTATGTCATTCATAAAAAATCAGCAATGCATTTTGAAACAGGGTGTACACAGCAATGTTTGTAATAGGGAAAAAATGAAATAATCTAAATGTAAAATAATAATGAACTAATGCAATGAACATTAGTGTATACCAACAAAGAAATACTATGCAATCATTATGTATTGGTAAGTAAAAAGTAGAATTTATAAAATAATCTTATAGGATTATAAAATGCTTCCATTTTAAAACACTTTAAACAGAGATTACATATATGTAACATAATTAATAAGTATATTTTTATTCATGTCTGTGATAATAGTAATTGTCTCCAGGTAAAAGAATTATAGTTTTTTTTTTTTTCCCCCTCTTTTGTTTAATTACAGGGTCACTATAGGCAGTGGCTGTGACAGTGGGCTCAAACACAGCAAGGATTTTGAGGATGGAGTTGGATTAGGCAGTGTTTCATTCCGTCGTACATACGGTCCCTATGACCCTATGAGTCACAGCCCAGGCCACAGCACCTAACAACAACAAACATAGTGTTGCTATGAGTCAGAATAGACTGGATGGCAATAAACTCAAAAAACAAACTCACTGCGATCTAGTCGATTACAATTCATAGCATTCCCCTTTAGGTTTCCGGGGCGGTAAATCTTTACGGAAGTAGATTGCTCGGTCTTCCTTCCGTGGTGTGGCTGTTGACATTGAACCACTAACCTTCTGGTTAGCAGTTAAATACTACCCCACCAGAGTTCCTTATGAGACACACACGCACACACACATATATTTCTGTTCCCATCATGTGTGTATGTGTATATATGTGTGTGTGTGTGTGTATCTTATGAAAGGTCTGTGGGAAACACATTTTACTTTTAATGAGGGGAAAAGATACTACAAAATAAAAATTATATTATGGGTCAGCAGAACAGAACTTAGGTGAGTGTTAAGACAAGACCAAGTGAAACACTACTCAGTTTTCCTGCACTCAATAAAATATTTTCAAGTATCTTTACATTTAAAAGATCTTTGGTGGTGAAGAAGTTTGCAACTAGATGCTAAACTAAAGGTTAGTTGTATGAACTCACCCAGGGCACCACACAACAAAGTCTTGGCATCTGGTAGATAAAGATTGTTGTTGTTAGTTGTCTTTGCTCCCTACTCATAGTGACCCCCTATGTTAAGAGAACAGAACTGCTCCATAGGTTTTTTTGTTTGTTTGTTTGTTTTTCTTTTGTTTGCTCTAGGCTTTAGGTTCACCAGGCCTTCTCCCATGGAGCTGTGGAATAGATTCAGATCACCCACAGAAAAAAATTGCCATACAAGTTCTACACATGGTGTCACCATGAGTCTAAAGTGATTGGACGGCAAGGCTTTTTTTTTTTTTTTTTTGTAGTTGTATAGTTTTATAATAGAATGGGGAGAAGGGGGGAGTCTTCAGTAAAATTTTTCAAAAACTCATTTCCATTCTACATATACATAATTTTTATCTGGAAATAATTCTTATGGAGAGTATGAAGCTTATTGCTGAAAGAAAGAATAATATTTACAATTTAATGAAAATACGTTTATTTACTTTCAAATATACATTTTCCATTTTTTGTCATCTCATATCTATGTATTCAGGTGGGTCAGAAAATCAAAAGAATATATCATTCAATTGCCTAAAAGTGATTTTAGCTTGTCCTTGGAACTGATATTCAAAGACAGATGAATGTTATCTATTTTCTTTGCTGATTGAGTTGCTGGTCAAAATTACATAACCAAGAAATGAACTAACAAAAGGTTATAGATTAGTTGGGAAGACAGTCAAATTTAATAGGCACTTGTTTAAATTAATGTAAAGTCAGCAATTGTCTGTAAGAGATAACTTGGAGTTGCATTACTTTTTAATGTACTCCTTGATGAGCTTTAAAAAAATCCAAAATGGGAGGAAAAAAACTGAAAGCCTTTCCTAATTTAAAAATAGGACAATTGTTTAAAATGATTGTTGCATTTGTAGGTAATTACTCTACTTTAAAAAAGAAACACACAGGAATCTTGCAAATCTCCTGATGACTCAGCTTGAATTAAATAAAATGCATGACTATGCTCACAAAAGTTTTAAAATGGAAATGCAGCACAAAACATTAAATAAACATGGATAGCTCTCTGACAAGGTTGAGAATGCTAATAAGCAAAGCTGTCAAATCTCATCTTTCTTCAGAATACCGTAATAAGTGCTTTGTAAGATGTGAAAAGCTGTGTATCATTAGCTCTACAGGACCACTGCAAATTTCTGTACAACTGTGGATACGACAATAAAAATAATTTAAAATTATAAAATCACCCTAACGTCATCCTATATAAAATGGTCCATTAACTATATGTATCCAATTTCTTTATCTCTTTCTCACTTTAAAGATTAATTCAATTTTACATTTTTCAAATAGATTATGAAGAAGTAAAAAATTAGTGATAGTTATTTAATAAAGTTTATCAGAATTTCTTTTAAAATTAAGATCTAATACTCTAAATAGTGATTTTATGGTGAAATGCATAACTGAATGAAGAAACAATCTACATGCAATTTCTATTTTAATATAAAGCATATTTGTTACTCGAAAACCATACAAGTGATAAAATATGTTTGATACTTACCTGAACTATAGTGTGCAAAACAATTGTTATTTTTTTTTAATTAGGTCAAACCATAAAATCCTAATGAATTTCAACAATATGTTCTCTTTTTTATTTTCATTTTGACATGAGCAGTACAATTTCTAGTTTTCAAGATTCTATTTAAAATAATACTGATATAGAAAAAAAAAAATCTAAAGAAAATATTTTGCTTAAGGGAATGACTGTGTATTAAAAATGAAAATAGCATTGGTAAAGTTATAAATTTTAAAAAACCCAGAATTTTAAATTAGACTAATTTAATTGGTCCATATTCATACAAGGTTTGTTAAGTATAGGAAATATAGGAAATGTGAATAGGTATCAGTTACTGTTACATTAAGTAAATGACATTTATTTATTTCACCTAATAAAATAAAGTTTAAAGCATTACAGTAAAATTTTGAACATAGCCTTACAGAATGAGAAGGCATGTAAGAAACTCCTGAAATATATTTCCAAAGAAATTACACATTTATAGGAGGAATTTTAATGATAACATGCATTCATTGCCAAATATAAAATTTCAATTTTCTATTACATGTACCTATGCAGGTAGGAGGATCAGGTTGCCAAAAGAATCGGTTATTCAATTGCACACAGGTGATTTTAGCTTGCCCTTGAAGCTGATATCCAGGGTCACACTGGAATGTGATGGTATCTCCGGGTTCCCTGCTATCTCCATAGCGGGTGCCATTCTGAGGCATGCCTGGATCATTACAGGTTGATGCAATTGTTGCTATAAAGAAAAGACAATATGAGATCAAATGATCAGAAAATGTTTTCTACAGTCATATTAAATATAGCTACCCTTTTGAGTTAAAATACTGTATTCATGTGCATAATGCATCATTTGTTTATACATGACCATATTCCTCCCCACCCACCCTTGGAGGATACATTCACTAACATACACCTTTATAACTTTGAAGAGATTCTAACAAAATCTTTTGGAAAATGAAAAAGACTATGGAATATATCCAGGAAAACAGGTCTCTAAAAGGAGCTCTGGTGGTGTAGTGGTTAAGGCATTTAGCTGCTAACCAAAAGGCCAGAGGTTTGAACCCACTAGGCACTCCATGGAAGAAAGATGAGGTAATCTGCTTCCCTAATGATTCACAGCCTTGGAAACCCAATGGGGTTTGCTATGAGTTGAATCCAGTTGATGGCAGTTAGTTTGGATTGGTTCTTTATTTAGTACACAGGAACCCTGGTGGCATACTGGTTAAAACATTCAGCTGCCACCAGAAGGTCAGTGGTTCTAACCAAACAGCTCCTTTGTGGGAGGAAGATGAGGCTTCTGTAGAGATTACATACAGTCTTAGAAACCCTATGAGGCAGTTATGCTATGTCCTGTAGGATCACTATGAGTCAGAATCAACTTGAGGGCAATGGGTTTGGTTTTGGTTTTGTATTCATTGCATAGACATGCACATACTTCCTCAATAACAGTATTTCAAATGAGAACATACCACAAGTTTAAATTATTTAAAGTATATGAATCTCAAGAAACCTGGAGTAACATAGAACATGAGGAATTCCCATGAGGTCTGTGTTTTCCAAGGTGATATCCAGCTACCTTCACCAAAGAAATTTTATTGATGTTCTAATGGGAGTGGGCTACAGGGACTATTGGTTCATTTTAGTCATAGATCCAATAGGGCCTGTGGTCTATGCAAGATCATTAATAAGTTTCTTTCACCTTCAAGAATGTTTCAATCTGGACAGTAAATTATAAAATCACCCTACTGTTAAAAGAAGCTCTGAAAATTAAACACTTGCCTTTGCTGTCAAATGTACAGGAGAGATTTTAGTGTTAACTTGTTGCCATCAATTCCAACTCACAGTGACCCTATACACAAAGTAGAACTGCCCCATAGGGTTTCCAAGGCCGTAAATCTTTACAGAATCAGACTGCTACATCTTTCTCCTGTATGTAAGCTTGAACTGTTGACCTTTTAGTTAACAGACAAGTGCTTAACCACTGTGCCACCAGGGCTCCCAAGTTTAGTGTTAGGAATTTCAAATTAGTTTAATAACATTAGCATTTGCATCACAGGCTGGATGAGAGGTTTCAGAGAACAGCTGGAGCCATGACAATCATAGGCCCTTGCAATTATATGTTGTTGTTGGGTACCATCAAGTTGATTCTGACTCATGGTGACCCCATGTGTTACAGAGTAGAACAGTTTCCTAAGCTGTAATCTTTATGGAAGCAGTTTACCAGGTCTTTTATCTTTAGAGCTGCTGGGTAGATTCAAACCAACAGTTTGTGGCAGCCAAGCATTTAACCATTGAACCACCAGGGCTTCTTATTATATGGAAAACATATAATAGAATCACCTAAAATCTCATCAAATATGCAGCAATAGCTTTATAAACACAGGCTTTGTGGTGGTAAGCTCAGGTTGTTTGTCCAAAAATATCTTTATATGCGTAAATTCCCATTAAGTCCATATAACACTCCATCCAGAGATCTTCAGGTATTTTTGTTGACCTATTCATCCTGTAATTTAAGTTTGTATTAATATTATTAATATTTTCCCTTATATTTGACAATCTCCTATTACCTTTTCAACATTGGAAAGACTTTAGACTTGGCTTCCTATTTTTTGAGCCCAATGGGATTATCAAAATGGAAGCTTAATGTCAGCAGCCATCAGCAGATGCCCTCAGGACAAAGTCAACTTCTGTGCTTCGTTAGCTCTCTACATTTCAGATTTCACATCTTTTTGAGGCTCTGAGATTTCCTCATTTTCTTGCAGGATCAGTGATGAATATTAAAAGGTTGAAAAAATCTTATCTGGCACCTTCAGTATATTTTCAGTAGATAAATTTTCATAGTATTTATTTTAAAACTAGAAATGAACATCACTTAGTCATAAAACAAAACAAAAGGTTGCTGTTGTGTCAATTGCTACTTATAACGGGCCTATAGGGACCCCGTTAGGACAGAGTAGAACTGCCCCTCAGGGCTTCCAAGGCTGTAAATCTTTACAGAGACTGTTAAATCTTTCTTTGTCCCATGCAGCATGCTGACGGGTTTGAATCACCAGTCTTCTGTTTAGCAGCTGAGCACTTAACCACTTCACCAGGTTCCTTCTTAGTCATAGTTATATGTTAATCACAAAGCATGATGTCTGACATGTCATACTTATCATCATCTTCGTTAATATCATTCTTAGGGTTTTAAATGGAGACCTTTCACTTGAAAATTGAATTATAATGGGTATCAAAAAGAAATGAAGTGCTTAAGCTTTACAGTAGGTGTTTCAATGAGAAGATAGCTGGACATACTATATCAGAGTCATTTTTAAAAAACTTAAAGTTTTCCACTACCTTCCCATCCACTGCAAAGAATAGAAGGTTGGAAGCAAGAAGTTAATCACAGGACTCCAGATGAAAATTGATAGAGTAGTAGAATGCAAGATAGATTTGAAAACCTAAAGCTCATAGTTAGAAAGTCATGAATGTCTTACCCATAGATCACACACTTTTATAACACAGAATAGGAATCATAGAATTTAATTACTAGAATCACAACTCATAATATCCATCATGTAATCAGCAAAATGGTACTTTTATTGAACTAATATTTTTTAAGCTATCTTGAATTTAGGAGCTCTGGTAGCATAGTGCCTAAGGCACTTGACTGCTAATCAGAAGGCTGGTGGCTCAAACCCACCAGCCACTCCCCAGCAGAAAGGTTGGACAATCCACTTTTGTAGTGATATCACCTTGGAAACCCAAGAAGGGGTCACTAGGAGTCGGGGCCAACTCGACGGCATATAACAACAACAACATCTTGAATTTGCTATTTGAATGTTGTTTCCATAGAAACTAAAATCTACCTTTAGTGATTCACCCTCACTGTGACTCCTCTAGGCTTCAGACAAAAAAAAAAAAAAAGAAAGAAAATAAAAATTTAAGAAAAATCCTACTGTAAATTTACAATTTTATTCATTGGAATTTCACATTCTCAGAAGAAACTATATCCTTTCCTTAAGCAAGTGTTTATATATATATATATATATATATATATGATTAAGTGTCCATTTCCAGGCCATTATTGCTGTGGTAGTTTACGTAGTATTAAAATAATTTAAAAAGAAAAGTTAAGAAGGCAAACAAAGAATATCATGAACACTGAGTTAATTGTAATTTTTAAGGTCAAGATGTACATTTTACTTTTTCTCATTCTCAAGTATTACGCATACATTAAATACAAAGACATATAACACCCAATAAAGAAAGTTTACACAAAGGTGAGCAGATTTTGAATATAGATAAAAAGTTCAGTTGATATCAGTCTTTCAAAATGTACTCAATAGGACACTTCTCTAGGGATCATTTATAGATATCTGGTCAATTAATACTGGCAAATACTATATACTCTTGCTCCTTTTTGTTGATTCACATTGCATACTGGGGATTAAAGGCTCAGATATCCTATAGTAAAGAAATCCATTGGTTTTTCTTTGCTTAATCCAGTGTAACCTAAAGTTATGTGATCACAGAGTGTATTTCTATCTGTCTGTAAACTTCTTAAGAGCCTGTCAAAGAAATATCCACAGAATATGAGTATATGAAACACTGGCTTGCATCAATTTGTTTCACAATATGAAATTTTATTATTTTTTTTGAAGTACATTTTCTATTTCCAAACCACATTTTCAATTGCAATATCTATAATAATAAAAACTCACTGCCATTGAGTCAATAGCAACTCATAATGACCCATTCTTGGGTTTCCAAGGCAGTATCACTATGGAAGTAGATTGCCCAACCTTCCTTCCGGGGAGTGGCTGACAGGTTTGAACCACCAGCCTTCTGGTTAGCAGTCAAATGTCTTAGGCACTACACCACCAGAGCTCCCATAATAATAATAGAATACACTATTAAAAAGCTATATACTCATGAAATTTGTGTTGTATAATAAACAAAAATACTGTATCTACATAATTAGTCAAAGTTTATATTGATTATATGAAAGCATCAGTTGTATTAAAATGGTGGCATATATACTTTTAGACAGGATGTATATATTTTCTTGTGTATATCCAAAGATAATTTTGGATAACAAGTAAATTACTTAAATTCAGTGGAATTGAAATTCTAATTCTTACTCCCTCCTTTTAGAATTATAAAATAAAAATAAGAAGTTTCTAAGGTTATCTAGGTTGGATAAAAAAAAAACAAAGAAGACTTATGGGGAACAAAATTAAACAACATGATGGGAGATATAATGGTTGGATCTCTAGGATAAATTCATGTTATTTCCCTTTTGTTTTGAATTGTGGAAAGATGTAGCTTGGTAACAGCAATAAAATTTATTCTGAGACTAATATGAAAGCCCCCAACCAAAGACATGAAGTTGGGGTCAAAAATTGCTTTTACACCTTCAAGGTCATAACAAAGTTATGATGGAGCATCTGTTCATTTATTTTTTATGATTACATTATTTTATGTGCCACAGCATACCTCTTATTCATTTTCCCTTAAATATTTTTCTCCATATGGCATTTTAGTGACTCAGAGTCTTTCTAGTTTCTTGCCATTAAAAAGAAAACAATGCTTTAGCTGTATCAGTCTTATTCCTCTATTACCCTAGAAAAAGAAGGTACTGTTCCTGAGGTGATGAATACTGTGTTTTTCAATTTCCCATAGGGGTTCCCTGGAATATTTCAAGTCATAAAGAACTTTCCACAGGCCCATTAGTATCTAAGGGATTGCCTACACTATCTATATGCTGAACCATTCTGGTCAGCTTGAGCAATCCAAAACATGTATTAAATTTCTCATAAGAGCAATGGATCTGTCTTTTCGTTTACAAGAGGCAATACTTACACCAAATAACTATTGCATAAAAAGAACCTGCAAGAGATACAGTTTTCTCCCCCATTAGATAAAGTCACTCTTGAAACTAGAGCCTGTCCAAAGCAATTATTTCTACAATTGTGTTTTTTCCTACTTTACTAAAATAAACATCTAAAATTTGGTCCTTGTGCTATTATTTATGTCATATGAATGAGGACCTCCTTGAGTGTTTTTTAAACATCATAAAAAAATATGTTTATTGATTGAGTTATTATTAGTTCATAGAAGTAAATGTTTGCTCAGTGCACAAATATTACTTAAAAGCATCTGCCATTTTCCTGTGTTGCATATCTCAATAAATAAAATGTTTCTCACATCTACAGACTATGTGGCTAAAGAGTTGATCCCTTTAGGACGCTGGTGGGTGAAGAGATAAGTGATTATTTCTGGAGAACAAGGTTTGAGTTGGGGATACGATATAATCAGAATTGTAAATCCAAGGTTTGAGTATCAACAGAGCATTACAGTAACTGATGGGTGCATGATAAATTTTCAAAAAATGACACTGTATTACAGCAAGATCAACAAAAAAGTGTTCAAAGAATAGGCTTTCAGGTGCCCAGTTCCTCCTCACCTGGATATTTAGAAATGATACTAATTCCTTTTTTTTGGAATGTTCAGGCCCAACTTTTATTTTTGGATACTTCAGAAAAGAATTAGAATACCTCAAGAGGGAGATTCTGTGTTTATCACTAATAAAGTTTTTAAAATAATGAAAACTCAAAGAAATTGAATGGTACGTTTTATTCTGAGCATTTATTCCATATGTATATCTAGGAACCATTCTGATTTCAGAGAAAAAGCAAATAGCTTGAAGCTTGCTGGTTACAATGAAGCTTACAAAGAAAAGAGGAGGAAAAATAGAAAATCAACCATTGGCTAATCTTAAAAAGAATGCTTGAATCCTGTCCTCCCTTTTTACTGAAACCAACTGATATTAAGTTACTAGGTGGTCTCTGGCCCTCCACCCATCTTCAGCCATCTGTTTTGAAACTCAAATTGAATAAGCCTGGTTTAAAACAAGAAATAAAATTAGCAATTTGTGCTAAAAGAAAAGCAAGTGGTTGCATGAATTTTGGTCAGGATTTTTTTTTTATTTTTATATTGGATGTTTGGCTTCATGGGTAAGCAAATCTTAAAATGAACATAAGATGTTTGTTATTAATTTTTTTTATTTGACCAAAGGCACCACACCACAATCAAGTCACCATCATAATTTACCACAATTTCTGTACTTGCCTATCCCCTAGTATAATCCATTTTCTATATCCCATCTAGGATGATATTTTAAAATATAAATCACTTCATGCCACTTTACTATTTAAATCTTTAATGGATATCCATCACATTCGAGTTGTGAATTAGGTCCAAACTCCACAATTTGACTTAGGTTATATGATTTAGCCTTATCTCTCTTAACCACCATATTTACTTATCCTGATCTCTTCATTCAAATTTCCTTGAAATCAACAATATTCACTTTAGAACTTTTCATTAACTATAGCCTTTCCCTGATACACTCTTTGTTGTCTTTGCATGGCTGGTCACTCTAGCTATTTACATCATGCTTCAGTATCAACTTCCCCAAAATATTGCCATGTCTACTCATGAAGTCAGTCATGTAATTATCCTCTAATATATTAAACTATTTCTGTTTAAATCCCATTGCCTTCCTTTTTTGGTTGTTGTTTCTCATCAATATTTTCATTATTTTTGTTGTTGTTGTTTGTTTCCCTTAATAGATTAAAAGTTTGGAAAAGGAACCTATGAATTTTTTGTGTGTGTGTGTGCTGTATCCCTGGTGCCCAGTCTACAAAAGGGTTCGGTGAAAATGTATAGCAATAATTAGAGTTCTTACTTCTTTTTCTGTGAATAAGTATGTTTTTCAAATTAACTAATGTCATTTTTACTTGTGGAATTTTTGTCAATAAATTATTTTATAAAGCAAAATATAGTTATCATTTTGTTATATGTGAGCTATTCATACATTCATTTCTACATTTATGACAATGATGATTTCTGCATTTGTGACAGTGATGGTTTTTCCCTAAGTAGGGAATAATGCAGCAAAAAACTGACTCAGTGTAATATATAATGACTGTAAATATTTGATGGCATAGTGGATAAGACATTTAGCTGTTAACCAGAAGGTTGGCAGTTCAAACACACCAGTTACACCATGGGAGGAAGATGAGGCAATATATTTCTGTGAAGATTTATGGCCTTGGAAACTCAATAGGTGTTGCTGTGAGTCACAATTGACTTGGAATTGGGTTTGGTTCGAAACTTATCTCTAGTATTTGTGAGACTGAAAGAACAGTTTCAAACTGAGGCCTACACATATACCAAAATATTTTAAAATTACAGAACAGTCTTACAAACCATTAAATTATGCTCTATATTTCTTCCTCAAAAAATAAGCATTCATGATATGATTTCATTATATGGAAGGTCAGTTATAGGCATAGATTTAACAGAAACCTCAGATTTCGTTACTGAAACATGGTAATATTGTCTTCAACCTATGGTTTTTCTTTTTTTCAATCCTGGCTTTTTCCTGAATCTCAAGGCATCTAACCTGTAAATGTGTGTACACCCTACTTAAAATTTCCAAGCTCCTTGCTTTTCTGACAAACAGTTCCAAAGACCAGCCAAATTTTCTACCCTCAGTGGAAGAGACTCAGAAGCTGGAATTTGGGAACGAATTACAGGATATTCGATCCCAGAGAATGGAAGGTGACACAAGGTCTGTGCGGGTCAGCAGGCTCCTTACCCAGAAGGGAGAACAGCCCAAAGAGGGCTGGAACAGGTCACAGGATCAAGGTGCCAATTGTGTAGTTGTAGGAGAAGTAGTGGAAAAGCTCTGGTGTCACAGTTGTTAAAACATTTGCCTATTAATCAAATGGTCAGCAGGTCTCCATGGGAGAACGATGAGGCAGTCTGCTTCCGTAAAGATTTACAGCTTTGGAAACCATATAGCGCAGTTCCACTCAGTTTTATGGGATCACTATGAGTTGTAACCATCTCAATGGCAATTGGATTTTTTGGAAGGATAGTAGTGACAGTGGAAAGCATTTAAAGTTCTTTTCATAATAGACAAGATTGGCATACATACAATTTAATGGAATTTTAGACTTAAAAAATCTAACTTATTCATGTATAGATTTACCAGTTACTTAATTTAATAAGAACCATGATTAAACTTCTAGTCTAAAGTGGACAAATGCATGGATTCCTGAGTCAGGAAAATTATAAATTGGAAAAATTTCAGAAATCTTAATGGAATTTTTCCACTTCAGTAGTTTCAAAAGTGAACCATGGGATGAGAACTTAAGAATTATGAACGCACACAATTAACTCTTCCTAGAAACATGTATATATTCAACTGGCTGTTTTGTACTTCTACATCATCATATAAGACATATCACGTGTGACATGAACAATATTGATCATACTTTCTTTTCTCTGAAATATATTCTTATCTGATAGTATCACAGTAATCAGCTACTAGGCTGGATACTTTGGACTCATCCTAGACTCCTCCTATGCCCTTTCCCATGTTTGGTTAGTTACTGATAATATATGAATTGAGAAACAGTTATTGACTGGCTTCAGGTCTCATTCTGTTAGCAGTGCCAGGATCCATAGCTTCTCCATCCCTCCTATGTATATTGCTTCCTTTGCTTTTCCATTACTGTTGACTTAGTTATGACTTTTCTCATCTCTCTTCTGAATTATTGCAATAATTTACTATCTGGTTTCCTCACTTCTTGGTTCATGAAAATTTACTTTCATGAAAGAAATAAAGAAACTCATAAAAATGAAATATATTTCAAGGTATTAAGCGCTGTGGGGAAAAGAAAAGGGAGGGCAGGATGAAGGGTTTGGGGGGTGTTGAGGGAGGGAGTTAGCTACAATTTCAAATAAAAAGACCATGGAAGAAATCCTGAGATGATGACATTTAAGCAAAGGTGATGAAATAGTTAACCATGTAGGTAGATTGCACCAAGCAGTTCAAGAAGTGGAAATAGCTAATCAAAGACTGAATCATGAGTGGGTCTTCCACACTGCAGAAAAAGCAAGTAAATTGATGGAGCTGAAAATGAGAAAGGAGTGTGTGGAGAGACTAACATGAGACAAGGTGAGAAAGATAACTGTGGGCCAGATTGTTGTCGTTGTTGTTGTTATTTGCCGTTCAGTTGCCCCCGACTCATAGCGACCCCTCCTTGGGTTTCCGAGGCAGTATCACTACGGAAGTAGGATTGCCCAACTTTCCTTCCGAGGAGTGGCTGGTGGGTTT
>NW_006921712.1:8590302-8596631 GCF_000298275.1 Orycteropus afer afer
GGGAGTCATTGCAGAGTTTTGACATGGGACTTATATTTTTTAAAGAATTACTCCAGCTAGTCTATTCAGAACAGTTAATGGAGGAAAGGAATGATAACAGAAAAATCAGTGTATCAGTTAAGTAATCCCTGCATTGGTTCAGGCAATAGATTATGCTTGCTCAGCCAGGGGTGGTAGTGTTGAGTCTAAATAAATGATCTGGTTCTCTCTATATTTTAAAAGTACATGGAACAAAATATTCTGATAGACTGTATGGAAGATACATACAAATATATCTTCCAATAATGAGGAGCTAAAGAAGAATCCAGAGTTTCTTTTCACCAATATGACATTCTTTCTTAAAAAAAAAAAAAAATCTATGAAAGCTAATTAACAATTTTCAGAGGCTAAGCAAATTTAATATGCAAGGAAACTGACATTAGTTTCTGTGTGATGGATTAGCATTGGTTCTAGCTACTGAACATAAGTGTTCTAATCTAGTTTAGGCACTAATTTGATCTGAAACCTTAGGAACTCCCAAGTGACATATTTATACTTTGCTGCTTTTTTTGTCAAGATGAAAACTAGCAGTGCATGTAGTGCCATATTATGCTGAAACCATGCTTATTAGCATAAATTCTTAAAGTCTTATATTCTAAGTGTTAATTAAAATAAAAATGCACTTGCCTTCAAGTCAATTCCAACTCTTGATTAGCCCATGTGTTTCAAGAATAGAACTATGCTGCATAGAGTTTTCAATAGTTGTGACATTTCAGAAGTAGATAGCTAGATCTTTTGTCTGAAGCACTTCTGGATGGGTTTGAACTTCCATCCTTTCAGTTAGTAGCCAACTGCTTAACCTTTTTTGTCAACCACCCACTGCCATTGAGTTGATTCTGACTCATAGTGACACATTAGGACAGAGTAGAACTGCCAAACAGGGTTACCAAAGCAGTAAATCCTTACAAAAGCTGACTACTTCATTTTCCTCCCTCTCCCAGAGTCCTTAGAGATTTTGAACTCCTGATCTCTCAGGTAGCAGCCAAATCTTTTAGCCACTATGCCACTAGAGCTGCAATGCACCACTTATGGACTGACTCCTAAATGTTAATTGTTGTTGTTATATGTCACTGAGTAGATTTTTGACTCATAGCAACCCCATGTGGCAGGATAGAACTGACCCCATACGATTACTATGCTGTAATCTTTACAGGACTAGCTAGACAGGTCTTTGTATCATAGATTCACTGTGTGAGTTTGAACTATCAACTTTTTGTTTACCAACCCAGAGTATACTTGTTGCACCACTAGGGCTCCTAGTGTTAACTAGAACTCCTAAATAATCTGAGTCACTGTGCTTTAGGATGTGCCTTTATGAATAATTCTGAAAATTCTTATAATTTTCACTAGAATGTTGATCTCACAAAGGCAAGGCTCTTTGTTTCATACACTCAAGCATGTCAAACATGTAGAACAATATCTGGCATATTATAAATGCTCAGTGACATTTGATGACTTACTGACTGACTGGCTAACTGACTGAATGAATCAATAAATAGCTTGTACATAAAGTTTTTATATATTCAGAAAAGTTGGACTTCTGAATATTATATTAGATTTTCTTTTTCTGTATTTGATAATTCAGTTAATAATGAAATAGAACCACAGTAAAGTGACCAGTTACTGAAACATTATTTGTCTTTTACCACTGAGTATTATAAATCATACATCAGATTTTATTGGAGTTACTGATGTTCTGATTCCATCCTTAAATGTATTGAACTGGTAAACATAATACAAATATTAAGGTAGTAATAGATTTATTTTGCTTTTAATAATCTAAAAGAGGGGGGAGAAAAGTATAACCTATTCACAAGAATTTCTCTTTTTCATTTTATTTTCTTAATTTTTATTGTAATTTATGTGAAAGCTTACATAGCAAGTCAGTTTTCCATTCAATAACTTACACACATTTTGTTTTGTGTCATTGATTGCAACCCCCACAAATTACAGCACTCCTCCCGCTTCCGCCCTGTGTTTCTTATTTCCATTCTTCCTTCTTTCTTAACCTTTCCTGCCTTCTGAACTTTGTCTTTGGGTAAATGCTGTCCTTTTGATCTCAAATGATTGATTGTTCCAAGGAGCACTTATTCACTGTTGTTATTGTTCACCTTGTAGACCTGTCTGTGGTTTAGGTGAAAATTGAGCAAAGGGGGTAGCTTTTCTTCCAGGTTCTTTTTGTGTGTGTGTGTTTTCATTTTAAATGTTTGAAAAATAACAAAACTAGGATACTACTTCATGACATGAAATTCAAATTTAGTGTTTATAAATAATATTATATTTGAACTTAGCCATGACCATTTACTATGTATTGTGTATGGCTAGTGTCACACTATAATCAACCAAACCAAACCCACTGCTGTCAAGTCATATCCAACTCATGGTGACCCCTCCTTGGGTTTCTGAGGCAGTATCACTACAGAAGTAGATTGCCAGACCTTCCTTCCTAGGAGTGGCTGGTGGGTTTGAACCGCCTATCTTCTGGTTAGCAGTCAAATGCCTTAGGCACTACGCTACCAGAGTTGAATAATTATAAGAGACTTTAATGCCAAAAAAACCCTAAAATAAAATATTTAATATATAATTATTTAGATTAAAGAAAAAATTACTGACCCCTGTTAAAAATAATTATGTAATAATCTCTTGCACTAATATAGCATTTTTCTTATATTATGCTTTATGCATGCATGAAGTATTATCTTATTAATCTTCATGATCTTGAGATAAAAAATTCATTATCAGAGTCAACATCTTGAATTCACATTTTTATGCACCATATCAGTTTATTTTCTGCTATGTTAAGGTCTTGTTTTGAGTCATATCTAAGCCCTGAGTAGGAAAATTCTTTTCTTAAGATATTGACTTTTTAATTAATAGGATAAACAATAACCAATAGTAAAAATTTTGCTATGTATGAATAAGAAAACTCTTTAGCACTGAAAAAAATTTTCAAACTATGCAGAAAAGAGAAACATTGACTATGATAATCAGGGCCATCATCCCAAAACTGGACTCTAAATTAAAGAAAATATTTCTGAAATCTGTAAAGTTTGATGAACGCCAGTCTTCATCAATGCTAATCTACTATAGACACCTCAGTGTCTCAGTAAACTAAGACCTAACCCCACTTCAAAGAGCAGAGGCTGATTATTGCTGAAGTGTAGAGGAAAGAAATATTTTAGACAAATAGCTCTTTATATATATGTTTTCAAAGTAATGTGTGTTTCTGACAAATGGTACTGAAACAATCAATACAACAACAAAATCTTCACCTATGTATCACACCTTATATAAAAAATGAACTCAAAATGGGTGATAGAATTAAAAATAAAAGTTTTAGAAACACACATAGCAGTAATCTCTAGGATTTATGACTAGGCAAAGAGGGCTTAGACATAACACCAAAAATGTGATCCATAAAAGTAAAAACTGAAAAATCAGACTTTTACAAAATCAAACACTTTTGTTCAACAAAAGACCTGGCTTAGAGAGATTAAAAAACATGCTACAGATTGGGAGAAAATATTTGCAAGCCATATAGTTCACAAAGTGGTTGTTGTTGTTGTTGTTATGTGCCTTCAAGTCAGCCCCGACTTACAGCGACCCCTCCTTGGGTTTCCGAGGCAGTATCACTACGGAAGTAGGATTGCCCAACCTTCCTTCCGAGGAGTGGCTGGTGGGTTTGAACTGCCAGCCTTCTGGTTAGCAGTCAAGTGCTTTAGCCACTATGCTACCAGAGCTCCAATGTGGTAGTATGTATAATATGTAAACAATGATCAAATCTCAAAAGCTGAAAAAAAATCTATTCAGAAAATTGACAAAACTCATGAAGAAATATTTCACTGAGGATGATATGTTGTTGTGTTGTTATTCTTAGGTGCCGTCGAGTTGGAACTATGCTACCAGAGCTCCTGAAGATGATATATAGAGGGCAAATAAGCACACGAAAAGATGTTCAAAATTATTAGTCATTAGAGAAATGCAAATTAAAAGTATAAGGACATATAATGGCAAACATATTAGTGCAGCTGAAATAATATATCAATATAGATTGATAGATAATATCAGATGGTGGTGAGAATGTAGAAAAATGAAATCATCCATTCATTGCCAGTGGTGAGATAAAATGGTATAGCCAATCTGAAGAACTCTTTGGTGGTTAAGAATGGAACATACAATTTTCATACAATAAAACGATTGCATTTCTAGGAATATATTCCAGAGAAATAAAAACATATATTCACCTAATATTGTGTAAATTAATATTTACAGTGGTTTTAAACATGTTGTTTTTGTTATGTGCCGTCGAGTCGGACTAGACTCATAGAGACCCCTCCTTGGGTTTCCAAGGCAGTATCACTATGGAAGTAGATAGCTCAACCTTCCTTCTGAGAAGTGGCAGAAATTGGAAATAGATGTCTTTTGGTAGATGAATGGCTAAGTAAACAATTATCCACAGGATAGTATTGAGCAATAAAAATGGAATAAACTGTGGATACTTATACTGAGTGAAAAGTCAATCTCAAAGATTATATATTGTATGATTCTACTTCAATAAACCAAAACCAAATCCATTGCCATCAAGTTGATTCCAACTCATAGACACATTACAGGACAGAGTAGAACTGCCCCCATGGTGTTTCCAAGGAAATAGACTGCCTCATCTGGTGGATTTGAACCACCAGCCTTTTGGTTAGCAGACCAATGTTTTAACCACAGCATCACCAACTCTCCTTATTCCACTTACATGGCATTCTGAAAACAACAAAACTATAAAAATGGAGAACAGGTTTGTGGTGGAAGATGTTAAGGAGGGAATAGGTTCTAAAAGTCTGGTAGTGGAGTAGTTAAAACATTTGGCTGCTAACCAAAAGGTTGTCAGTTCAAACCCACCAATCTCTGCACTGGAGAAAAATGAGGTAAGTCTGCTTCTGTAAATGTTGACAACCTTCAAACCCAATGGGGGAGTTCTACTCCATCCTATAAGGTCACTATGAGTCAGAGTTGACTTGGTAGCAATAGGTTTGGTTTTGGTTTACGGTCTAGAAAGAAGTGTGTGCAGCTATACAGCAGCAACAAGAATCCTAGAGGTGATGGAAATGTTTTCCATCTTAAGAAGGGATTTTACCGCTAACCAGAAGGCTGGTGATTCAAACCCACCAGCCACTCCTCGGAAAGAAGGATGGGCATAATACTTTTGTAGTGATACTGCCTTGGAAACCCAAGGAGGGGTTGCTAAGACACAGATGCGACTCGACCAAAAAAGAAGCAAACTCACTGCCATTGGGTCGATTCCGACTGATGGAGTCCCACTTTGGGTTTCCAAGGCAGTAAATCTTTATGGAAGTAAATTCCCAGTCTTCCTCTTGTGGAGTGGATGGTGGGTTTGAACCAACAACCTTTTGGCTAGCAGTCAAATGCCTTAGGCACTATGCCACCGGAGCTCCTTGTGGAAACATATACGTAGGAAAAAATAGTGACATTATTACTAGAAAACATTAAATATCATTTTGATCTGCCCTTCATGAAGTCTTTGTAGTAATGTTTCTAAAGTAATTTTTTTTTTTCCTTTTTTGTGATCTAGATAGTTAACAGGGAGCTCTGATAGCATAGTGCCTAAGGCATTTGACTGCTAACCAGAAGGCTGGCGGTTCAAACCCACCAACCAATCCTCAGAAGGAAGATGGGGCAATGTACTTCTGTAGAGATACTGCCTCAGAAACCCAAGGAGGGGTCGTTATGAGTCGGGGCCAACTCAATGGCACATAACAACAACAACAACAGATAGTTAACAAGTACATAATAGCTAAGAAGATATGTCATGACATAAACTTATCAAACTTAAGCCTAAATCAAAATCTACAATTAGAAAAAAAAGGAAAAAAAAAGAAAAACCTCAATACACAACAGAAATAAATCTAGCACTATGATTTTTACAATAGGGAATGTGAATTTCATTACAAACAAAATCCAGTCTGAATTTCATGAAATGTTGCATGATAATTACATCTAAATACATTTCAAGAACTGTTATTGACATTACAACTATTTAAATTTGGTAGTAAATTCTTGATTTCAGGTGTCAGTTACTGTTTGTAAAATTGTCCTTATAATATTTTGTGTGCTAAATCAAGTTTTATAATTGAATTCTAATTCCTCTAAAAATGTTGTTATGTGCTCTCAAGTCGGACCGACTCATAGCGACCCCTCCTTGGGTTTCCTAGGCGGTATCACTACGCAAGTAGATTGCCCAACCTTCCTTCTGAGGAGTGGCTGGTGGGTTTGAACAG
>NW_006921712.1:8597061-8599127 GCF_000298275.1 Orycteropus afer afer
AATATAGCTTTGAAGCCCTATGGGGAAGGTCTACTTTGTTCTATAGGGTAGCTCTTGGTGAAAATCAACTTCATGGCAGTGAGTTATAATAGAAGCTCAATTTAGGAAATAAATATAAGTCAATATACTTTTCAATTTATTGGAAACTAATATTTTAACATTTATTTTTGGCCATGAGACTGTATTTTTGAGAAATGTGTACCTTTTTGTTCAGATTAGACCACTTAGAGTGATGCACTTTGAAAATTTTTAAAAGTCATGAAACTATAAGTGACTAATAGTGTTCACAATAGTACTTGACTCATATATCTTAATTTTTAAAACTGCATTGTGAACTAAACTAACTTCTCTTTAATAAAGGAATTATGGATGTTCTGGCATAAAAATACTAATTAACAATTTTGCTTTCATCGTGTCAAATATAGATACCTTTGGGAAACCAAATATGTTTATTCTTTGTGGCTTAAAGATAGAGTAGTAAAAGTTTTTTAAACCACTATCTCTAAGGGTATGATTAATATCTTTATTTATTTATTTGTTTGTTTGTTCATTTGTATGTTTGTTGTGTGTTTTGTGTGCAAGTTTACAAAGCAAATTTGTTTTACATTCAACAGTTCATGCACATCTGATTTCACAGTCCCGATTACCTTTCCCAACCATAATAAACTCTTCTCCCCTCTCCTCCCTGTGAACACCTCCTACCTGTGCCCTTCTTATCTATGCATTCCTGTTCTTCTAGCTTTCCCTCTCTGTGAGTGCTACCCCTCTGGTGTCTCATGGTTGATTGATCTAAGGGGTGCATCTCCCTAGACTAGGTGGGTGAATTTTAACATCCTCATGAAACTGAAGGATCCTTTATTCAGTTAACTCAAATGAATTTTAGTTTCTTTATATCTATAGAGAGCTCTGGTGGCATACTGCCTAAGGCATTTTATTGCTAACCAGAAGGCTAGTGGTTCAAACCCATCAGCCACTCAACCAAAGACAAATTCAAACTTCAACCTTCATACTCCAAAAATTATTTGATAAAATCTATTCATAATAATCATGCTTGAGTTGTATCTCAGCTTTCTACTAGTTACTAACAATGAAAAGCTGTATTTAGAAACAAGACAGATGAGGAAGAAATGCTATCTATTAAGTTTTTCATTAAATAGTCTGTAATTTCACCTATTCTTTATTGACAAAAAAAATGCTTCATTATCACTTTTTACATTTTTTTTACATTCAAAGCCCAAGTTGTTGTAGTAATGTAAAGAACTAGTATCATAACATTAGTATGATAAAGTAATACTTGTATACTATCTTTTCCTGTTTGTAAGTCAAAACTGCATTATCTATATGTCTTCCTGTCAAATGAGTGTCAGGAGAATCTCATTGTCAGTTTTAATTGAGAGGTATGAAGCAGGTGGCAAAAGAGAGAGGAAAATCTAATTCAAGAACTACACACTGATTCATTTGTTGATCACATAATGCTTCACTTGAGTCAGTATATCACTAGAAGGAAGAATAAATAATAACAAGCCTTTACACTTGAGAAAACTATAAATCAAAGTGTATTTTTATCCCTTACTTTTTAGGGTAGTACTCAACAAACCTGAGGTGATAAAAATATGTTATGCCTTGTGATAGTTGGAGCTCTGTGTCAACTTGTCTGGACCATAATTCTGTGTGGTTTAAGCAATTGTGATGTGAGTTGTTCCCTTGAAGGGATAAGATGTATATGTTTTGAGCAGTCAATCCATTGAAAGGAGTTTCCCAAAGGGATGTGACCTGCTCACAGTATATTTATGGACATCCTGGGAGAAAAGATATTCTTTTGTGGATCAGGATTCTGTTGTGCTGCCTGCAACTGTCCCAGAGTGAACAATGCACCATTTGTCCTGGATATCTTGGATTAGTCATTCATTAGAGTCAACAGCCAGTGTACTGCCTGTCAGCCTTGAGCTCGTCAGTGCCTGCAGCTATGCGAGTCAGGAAAAGCCTCCAATTTGACGTTTGATCCAAGAACTTGGGACTTGCCAGCTTCTATAAGCGTGTGAGCCGTTTTCCTAAGATAAATCAAT
>NW_006921712.1:8599742-8605633 GCF_000298275.1 Orycteropus afer afer
CAGTATCACTACGGAAGTAGATTGCCCCAACTTCCTTCCAAGGAGTGGCTGGTGAGTTTGAACTGCCAGCCTATTGGTTAGCTGTCAAGTGCCTTAGGCACTACGCTACCAGAGTTCCCAAGATTATGTGTATATATAGTATGTATTTTCTTGGACTCAAGTCTTTCAATTCCTACCCTCTGAAAAACTTACAGCCTCTGATAATATTACATATTACCAAGCATAGTATTCATATCTGCTTTTCAATTTTATTTTAACTGACTCAGTGAGAATGTGAGTTATTTGAGGCAGATACTTTTTTTTTTTAATAAAATATTTCAAACCCAATTAAAGACTAGTACAATGGATCCCATGTGCCCATAACCTAGCTTTAAAAACTGTCAAATAATGCATAGTCTTATTTCTTACTTTATTTTGTAAGTCCCTTCATCCACATCAAAACTCTCTCTTAATTATTCATCTATTTTGTCTTTCTTCCCTCCCTTCCCATCTCTGGTAACCAACAAAGAATATTTCCTTCTCTGTGTAAAACTTTCTTTGACTTTTTACAATAATGGAGTCATGGAATATTTTTCCTTCTGTAGTTGACTTATTTCACTCAGCATAATGTCCTTTGAGTTTTGTTATGAAATGACACATTGTTTATTAATTATTCTTTAATGTTGTATGTTGCACAATATTCTTTTGTGTTTATGTACCATAGTTTGGTTATCCATTTATCTCTTGACGGGCACTCAGGTTATTGCCATCTCTTTGCTATTGTGAATAGCGCTACAGTGAACATGGGTGTGCATATATCTATCCATGCCCTGGGTATCACCTCTTTAGGATATATATCCTAGTAGTGGGATTGCTGGATCAATGGTATTTCTATTTCCAATTTGCACAGAAGTGTCATACCATTTTCCACAGTGGTTGTACCATTTCACAGTACCACAAGCAATGTATGAGAGTTCTAATCTCTCCACATCTTCACCAGCATTTGGTGTTTTCTGTCCTGTTGAACTTTGCTATTATTGCTGTAGTTAGATTATATCTAATTTTTGTTTTTATTTGCATCTCTCTAATGGCTAATGATCATGAGTATTTCTTTGTGTGCTTGTTGGCAGCCTGAATATTTTACTTGTTGAAGTGTCTCTTCATATCCTTTCCCCATTTTTAAGTTGGATCATTTGTCTTTTTGATGTTGAGGTGTTGAAGTTTTCTATAAATTTTAGAGATAATTCTCTTGTCAGATATGTCATTCCTGAACATGTTTTACCAATATGTATGTTCTCTATTTACTCTTCTGGAGAAGTCCTCTGATGCACATAGAATTCAATCTTTAGAAGGTCTCAGTCATCTAATTTCTCTTCTGCTGTTTGTGCATTTTGGGTTATGCTTGATAGTCTATTTATACCATAAATTATGGCCCCAAGTTTGTCCCGATTTTATCGTTGATGAATGTTGAGTTTTACATTTAGATCTTTGATCTATCTTGAGTTCATTTTTGTGTATGGTATGAGGCATGGATCTTGTTTCATTTTTCTGCAAATGCATATCCAGTTTTGTGGGTATCATTTGTTGAAGAAATTTTCTCTTCCCTATTTAATTGGCTTTGGCCCTTTGTCAAATATCTGCTGACCATAGGTGGATAAATGTATTCCTAGACTCTCAATTCTGTTCCACTGGTTTATGTTCCTATCATTGTAGCAGTGCCAGGCTGTTCTGAATATTGTGGTTGTGTAGTACGTTTTGAGATCTGGAAGTATAAAATCCCTTACTTTACTTTTCTTCTTCAATAGTGCTTTGCTTATCCATGCTCTTTCCTTTCCATATACAATTAGTGATTGCTTTTTGCATATCCTTAAAAAATGTTGATGGAATTTGGATTGGGATTGCATTGAATCTGTAGATTGCTTTGGGAAGTACTGACATTTTCACAATATTCATTCTTCCTATCCATGAGCTTGGTATGTTCTTCCATTTATGTAGGTCACATATTTTCTTGTAATAGTGTTTTGTAGTTTTCTTTGTATAGGTTTTTTGTAACCCTGGTAAGATTCATTCTGAAGTGTTTTATCATCTTGGTAGCTATTGTAAGTGGGATTGTTTTCCTTATTTCATTTTCAGAGATCCCTTTTTTGGTGTGGATGAATCCAGCTGATTTTTGTATGTTGATTTTGTCTCCTGGAGCAGATACCTTTTAAGCCATCTTTAAAATTCCATTCATAAGCACCTATGGATTGGTTCTGTTCTAAGGACTATGAACATTAAAAATAAAAATTATTCATTTAAGTAATTTACGGTCTCACTAGAACAAATAATTAAAAAGTCTTAAATGCAGGAAAAATAATTACAGACACATACACATGAAACAATAAGAAAAAAAAAAGATAAAATATATTCAGTGCCAAATGTAAGGCAGAGACAGTATACACAGTATTTGTTGTTAGGTGCCATCATGTAAGCTGTGACTCATAGTGCCATCCTCACAGTTGTTGCTCTGTTTAAGCCCATTTTTGTAATAACTATGTCAATCCATCATGTTGAGCATCTTCTGTTTTTTAACTGACCCTCTGCTTTACCAACCATGATGTCCTTCTCCAGGAACTGGTCACTACTCATAACAAATCCAAATTACATAAGAGAAAGTCTCACCTTCCTTACTTCTAAGGAGCATTCTGTTTGTATGTCTTCAAAATAGATTTGTTCATTCCTCTGGCATGTAGTAAAAAGTGTAAATTATCTGTTACCTCTAAGCACCAGAGTATTCAGTTACAATCAAAAAGTAATACAGATAATTTGTGGAGAATATCAGGAAAAAAGGATGTGTAAAAATCTTATAATTTTTTTTTAGTCTTATGATTGAAGGAAAACTACTAAAATGAGTAATTTTTTATTGCAATTTGTAAAATGAATAGAACTAACCAGGAGAAGGGAGAGGGGGAGAGTTCTAGACAGGGAACAACACAAGTGAAAGTCTGAAAACAACAGAGGAAAAAAAAAAACTATTAGGAGCCAAGAGTAGAAGAAATTAATGGGAATGAATATGTAGACAGAAGCTAGATGTTAACAAATTTTGAGGTCATTATACAGTTAGGATTTCACTCTAATATAGATGAAAAACTACAGAAGATTTTTTGAGCAGTTTTGTGACTTGATTAGGAGTCTTTATATGGCACAAATGATGCACTGAAAGGTTTACAGTCTAACCCATCTAGAGATTCCTCAGAACAAAGGGCTGCATTTTGCTTCTAAAAGGTCAAGACACTGAATTGAGAAAGGGAGTGATTTACTAGGAAGCACTAATAATAATCACAGCTAACCTAAAATAGCCATTTCAAGTACAATAATCTCACTATTAGTTGAGCTATGGTAGAATGATTATTCCTGTCACAGAGATGAGGGTCAAACAGAAGTAATACATGCCTGATTAAGTACTTTTATTTTGTCCTTTCATGGAGCCCTGGTAGCACAATGGTTAAACATTTGGCTTCTAACCAAAAAGGCAATGGTTCAAGCCCACCAGCTGCTCTGTGTGAGAACAATGAGGCAGTCTGTTTCGTTAAAGATTTACAGCCTTGGAAACCCTATCAGACAGTTCTACTGTGTCCTAGAGGATTGCATGAGTTGCAATCAACTTGATGGCAACGAGTTTATTATGGATTAAATATGTCTCCTCCAAATGTGTGTTGGAATCCTAATACCCACACCTATTTGGAAATAGAGTTTTTCTTTTGTTAGGATAATGAGACCATACAAGTATAAGGTGGGCCTAAACTTAATAATTTATGAGTTATAAAATAGATACAGAAAAACACCTAGGGATATATAGCTGCCAAAAAACATGGAGAAAAGCCAAGGATCACTGGCAGACACCAGAAACTAATAGGATCACAGAAGAAGTCAACATGACCAACATTTTGGATATTTAAAGTGACCTAGGGCACAGCCATTTTGAAAGCTTACAAGCAGTGGCCATTTTGGATATTCAAAGTGACTGAGGGCACAGCCATTTTGAATCTTTATAAGCGGTACCCGTTTTAGACTTTAAAGTGACACCATTCTCATTCGGATTCCAGGGACCTAAGAATAGGCTGCATTTGCCAAGGACAGCAAGGACATATGGGGGGCTGACAATGGGAAAGGAGACAGGTGGTAAGTGTATAAGTACTACCAACTAGCAAATAGAGGAGCATAGCAGAGTACCCTGCTTATGTAGATAACACACAAACAAAACAAAGAAAATGAAAATCATGAGCAAGTCACTCCAACATACAATCACCAATTAAATATAAGGAAAACACCAACAAAATTGGGGAAAACAGAGAAAAACTTAGAACAATTTCAAAAGACAATACAAAACAAAATGACAAAATGAATGAAAATTTTGAAATGATGCAGAATCTACAGGTAGAAATCCAGAAAATTAATACTAATTTTCAGAAATAGATAACACATTGAATGGGCAAAGGATTAGAACTGAATCAATGAAACAGAATTAGTGAGATTGAAGGCAAACATCTCAATACTTCTTTGGAAAAGGAACAATCAGAAAAAAAATCAAAACAAAATGAAGAAAGACTTGAGTTCATGTGGGATACCATCAAAAAGAATAACCTAAGTGTCATTGGAATTCCTGAACAGGAAGAGACAAATAAAACCACACACACACACACACACACACACACACAATTGTTGAAGATCTGTTGGAAGAGAATTTTCCTGGCATGATGAAAGATGAGAATATATCCATTCAAGAAGTCCAATAAACCCCAAACAAGATAGACCCCAAAAGAAATTCACCAAGATATATCATCATCCAACTCACCAAAACCAAAAGCAAAGAAAGAATCCTGACAGCAGCCCAGGAAAAAAGAAAAGTTACCTACAAGGGGCAACCCATAAGACTAAGCTCAGATTTCTTGACAGAAACCATGCAGGTGAGAACATATTGGGATGGTATATATAAAGCCCTGAAAGAGAAAAATTTCCAACCAAGAATTATATACCCAGTAAAACTGTTGCCCAAATATGATGATAAAATTAGAACATTTCCAGATAAGCAGAAATTAAGGGAATTTCTTAAAACAAGATCAGCCTTACAAGAGATGCTAAAGAGAGTCCTTTGGACAGAAAACAACAACCCCAAAAAACAACTGACCATTAACCCACATGATGACATAACCCAGAAACCTACTTAGTTATAGAAGTACCCAAAGTAAATAAACCTACAAGATTGTAAACAGGGAACCGGAGACATCAATTGACAAATGAGGACAACTACAAACCAAACAGAGGGAAAAATTATGTAGTTACAAAACTTCCAAATGGTAGGGAAATCAAGACAACTACAAGATAGAATAGACTGTTCTAAACTTGGGAAGAAAACTATAAATCACAGGGTAACCTCAAAGAAAAATGATAAAACTTCACATCAAAATCAAACTGAAGACCAGCACAAATATTTAGCAAATACCAAAACAACAGCAATGAAGGAAGTCATAACATGATTCATAAACAAAAGGAACTCAGCACACAAAATTTTATGAAAGAAAGAAATCAACAACACGAAAAAACATATAACAAAAATGACAGCAACAAATTCATACTTGTCGATAATTACATATCTGGCAAGGGACTTACATCTAAAATCTATAGAAAACTCCAACACCTTAACAGCAAAGGGATTAACAATCCAATTGAAAAACGAGCAGAAGACAAGAATAGACACATCACCAAGGAGGATATTCAGATGGCCAGCAAATACATGAAGAAATGCTCATGATCACTGAACATCAGAGAGATACAAATCAAAAAACAATGAGATATCATCTCACCCCAGCACTGATGGCAAGGTTCAAGGACACAGAAAACAACAAATGTTGGTGGGGATGTGGAGCTGGTGG
>NW_006921712.1:8612148-8621409 GCF_000298275.1 Orycteropus afer afer
TCTTCCTTATTCATTGTCCAGCTCTCACATGCATACAAGGCAATTGGAAATTTCATGGCTTTTGTCAGGCTATATAAAGATATGCTATCTTTAGCATATCTATATAGATCAGCCCTTAAATTCACAGACTAGATTATAGAAGAAGAGAGGATATCTAAAGTAGCAAAGAGAAAATAGAAACTTTTGTTGCTGTTAGGTGCCATGGAGTCAGTTCCGACTCACAGAAACCTTATGTACAATGGAATGAAATTCTGCCTATACTTGAGCCTTCCTCACAATTGTTGTGATGTTTGAGCCCATTGTTGCAGCCACTGTGTCATTTCGTCTCCTTAGTGGTCTTCCTCTTTTTCATTGACCTTCTACTTTATTAAGCAGTATATACTTCTCTAGGGACTAGACTTTCTTGATGCCATGTCCAAAGTACATGAAAGAAGGCTCATCATCCTTGCTAAGGTGCATTCCAGCTGTACTTCCAAAAGAAATATGCTCATTCTTCTAGCAGCACATGGTATATTCAGTGTTCTTTGCACACACTATAATCCAAAGGCATCAATTCTTCTTTGACTGTCCTTATTCATTGTCCAGCTTTCACATTCATATGAGTTGATTGAAAATACCAAGGCTCAGGTCAGGTGCATCTCAAAGTGACATCTTTGCTTTTTAACACTTTAAAGAATTCTTTTCTGCAGATTTGCCCAATGCAATATGTTGTTGGATTTCTTCACTGCTTCTTCCATAGTTCTTGAATGTGGATTCAAGTAAGATGAAATTCTTGATAACATCAGTCTTTTCTCCATTTATTCTGATGTTGCTTATTGGTCCAGTTGTGAGGAGTTTTGTTTTCTTTATGTTGAAGTGTAATCCATGCTGAAGGCTCTAGTTTTTGATCTTCATCAGTAAGTTCTTCAAGTGACCTTCACTTTTAGCAGACAAGGTTGTGTCATGTATAAACCACAGGTTATTAATGAGTCTTCCTCCAATCCTGATGACATATTCTTCTTTAGATAGTCCAGTTTCTTGAATTATTTGCTCAGCATACAGATTAAATAAATATAGTGAAACGATGCAACCTTGAAACATGCCCTTTTTTGATTTAAAACCATAATACATTAAACTGAGGAAATTTGCAAATGATATGTCCTTAGAAATTTGTGCAATATCTTTATAAGCTCAGAGATATAAGATTATTCTTAAATCAGTAAAGGTCAAGATAGGAACCCAAATTTTCTTGGTTGTAGTCCGGGCCATATATTTCTAAATTATGCTTTAGAGATTTTATATATATTCTTTTTGACTTTCTGTAGTGTTTTAAACATAATATTATGGAAACCAGGTTTAAAAAAAAAACTCACTTGCAATGAATATTACATTTTTTTCCTTAAAATGACATTTACAAAAGTATGTATTAACGTGTAATGGGAAGTGGGGAATATTTTCCAGTATTATGTTGAATAATAAGATAAATTTCCAACATTCAATATTTTTTTATTTATAAAAGTGACACTTTCCTATGTCTCAAACTAGTATGTTCAGAAAAGTCCAAGTTAAATAAAAGTAAGCAAGTTTCTGTCCTATAGGGCCTCTTATAGATGTGTCCATATTTATCAAATGCCAATCATCAATGTATTAATTAATTACATGTGGAGAAGAGCAATGCCAATGATCCTCAAACAACTAACTCACTAAACATAAAAGATGCTCAGTTTGTAAACAGAAAAATGAAGAAGCATAGAAAGAAAACTGGTTCTTAGACAGCCATGAGAATTTTTCTTAAGGGGAGACAAGGAAGCAAGTCAGCAGACTGAGCAAGGTAGGAGAGAAAAACAAACATAACTTCCTAGCCTTACCAATATTTTAATTTTCCAACCAAAGTGAGTAAACAACAACTCTAATAGCTATTCTCACCACCATTTTACTTGAGAAAGAACATTTTTGTCTTATAAAAGAGAAAAAAATAATATGGGAATAAAAGACATTTCTTCCAAGGTAGGCTACCTTCTATTTTTACCATAAGACAGCAAAAAATTTAACTACAGAAAAGAATTATAAAGACACATGTTTGCAAATTACTGCCTCAAACCACAGTGAAATCAGAGCTAAGACATTGTACAGAGTATAACTTCAATTTTATTAGCAACCTTTTAAAGCATTAAATTGACTTAAGTCAATTTTCTTATGTAAATCCTAAATATGGCTCACCAGTGACCTGCCAAGAGATAAATTGAGTCTGAATGTGTTTATGTGCAAATTCTACTTGTTTTATGACTATGACTGACTCTGTGTACTACCAAATTATATGACACCTCTACATGGTGCAATTTGAAGGATACTGAAAGGTTGAACTGCCACAAAATGTCTCCACACCTTCTTACTTAGGAAACCATTAATCAAAAATTGATTAGAGAGCAAAGATGGGTACTACCTTAGGAAGATAAATACCTCCAATATGCAAATGTGATTTCCCAGGAGTAATTCAGCAGGGATTATTACTTTCTCACATTAACTATTTGAAATGTTAGCTCAAAGAAGGGGGAAAAAATATAGGACACTTCTAAGCAGGGAAATTGAAAGTAGAGAATCTAAAAGAGGCTGATTAACAGGCAAACAGCAAGAATATTCTATTGCATAGAGAGTAAAACACATTAAACTGAGGAAATTTAGGGTAAAACTAGGGTAATTAGGGTACTCAGAGTAAGCACCAAAGCAAGCACCAAAGATAAAACCTTACATTCATATAAAGACCTACATGGACCCTAGTTTAGGTATTCACTAATTGAACCCTTCAAAGTAATAGCTTTTCTTACAAACACAGAGAGATTCATTACCTATCCCTCTCTGATTAATAACAGAATTTGATAAGAGAAGATGTTCTCTTGATAACATACTTTTAAAGTTTCAAATTACACTCAACATGAATTTCATCCTTTCCTGAGAGACTTAAGAGTGCAAATACTACTCAGTCTTAATGGGCAAATTATGTATTCAGATAAATAGGAAGAAGATTGTTCCACTTACTTGAGAACTGAATGGAGAAGCCTGATTTGCTGATGAAAAAGTCACTGTCAAACTGTAGTGTGAGCGAGTTGAAGGTGCTGTGGATATCCTCAGGAAGGGCAGAACCACTCCACTCTTTTAGCAGGATGTTGCTGTCTACTGGACCATCCCAGACCTTGAGGATATCGTGAGCCATCTCAGTGTCAAAAACAATAAAGTGAAGACTGCAGAAAAAGACCACAAATTATACATTTACTCGTAATAATTGTTGTTGTTAGCTGCTATAAAGTTGGTCCCTGGCTCATGATGACCCCATGTATAATGTACAAAATTCTGCCTAGTCTTGCACCAATCCCATAATTGGTTGGGTATTCATTGGCTGATTTTAAGAAGTGATCACCAAGCCTTTCTTCCTAGTCTATCTTAGTCTGGAACGTCCACTGAAACCTGCTCAGCATCAAAGCAACACACAAGCCTCACCTAACATACAGGTGGAGTCTGTGCATAAGGTGCATTGGTAAGGAATTGAACTTGGGGCTCCTGCTAGAAAGAAGAATTCTAAAATTGAGCCATTAATGCCCCATTCGGAATAATACTTCCTATTATTTGAGTGTCTGCCAAGGACAGATTTTTAATGTACCACAGCTCATTTGATTTTTAGAAAACCACACCAAAATGTGCTTTACTATTATGTGACAATTAAGCAAGATGGCACCAAAGCTCAAATAAATTAACTTGTGCAAATTAGAATATAGTAGAACTTACATCAGATCGTCAACAAAACAGATCACTAGCTAAGCTATATGCTGAGCTATTTATTTAAAGATAAAACAGTTCCTTTTACAACTGGCATATCTTTTTATAATTCAAAACTTTCTAGGGGCACACAAAACAAAGACATGTTTGACATAGCCTCTTTTTTTAAGCTAATCAAAGTCAAATTTTTAATGAAAGTGTCTGTGTTCTGGTAGCATGATGCCTAAGGCACTTGACTGCTAACCAGAAGGCTGGTAGTTCAAACCCACCAGCCACTCCTCGGAAGGAAGGTTGGGCAATCTACTTCCGTAGTGATACTGCCTCAGAAACCCAAAGAGGGGTCACTCTGAGTCGGATTCAACTCAGTGGCAGTGAGTTTGGTTTGGATTGTTTTTTCCTAAAATATCCCACTAGGTGGCAGCACTCATGTTGTTGTTGTTATGTGCCTTCGAGTCGGCCCCGACTCATAGCGACCCCTCCTTGGGTTTCCGAGGCAGTATCACTACGGAAGTAGGATTGCCCAACCTTCCTTCCGAGGAGTGGCTGGTGCTCATATCAGGAGAAAATTACAAAGATGATAAATTTTATATCAGAAACATATTTTTCATTTGTATCTCACTGATTTGATCTAATGTTTACGCCTTTCTATAAATTTTATTTTCAGGAAAAAAAATTTTGAAATAGCAACATAGAGAAATGTGTTATATAATGTAAAACATATCAGTTAGATTTACAAATATTTTCCACAGCAATTAAAAAAATCTGTTTGAAGTAGCTCACATTTAGAGACAGCATCAGATATGTCATTCTATTTGCGACAATTCAAGCAAATATAAAAGTTAGCTAAACTATAAACAAAAATTTATATTTCCTGAATGTGTTAGTTTATATCTTTCATTTACTGCTAAATGAAACAAAAACAGAAACAAACCCACTGTTACCAATTTGATTCTGACTCGCAGTGACCCAATAAGACAGATTATAATTGCTCCATATGGTTTTCAAGGCTGTAAATCTCTACAAAAGTAGACTGTCTTATCTTTCTCCCATATAGGTGCTGGTTGATTTGAACATCCAACCTTTTGGTTAGCAGACCAATGGTTTAAGTAAAGTTCCACGAGAACTTCAGTTTTCATTTATGGCACATCAACTTTAAGGGAGATAAAAACACAGCAGATGACATACAGAAAACTGTACACAAGTCCTACTTGTTTTATTTTACATATTACATTTCAAAGTTAATATCTATCTCACTCTATGAAGTATAAAATATATAATAGCATAATTTTAAAATATTAAAAGTAAAATATTTTCAATAGCAAATATTTATGTACCAATCATCATCAATGTTAACATTTTGCCCTATTTGCTCATATCTCTGTTTTAAAAAATGAAATTGTATGGATACAATCATGTTCCCCCACCACAGCATTACTTGTTTTTCTCTCATCTCACATACTGAAATTGCTATGTGCTATTCCCACTTATGTTGTTGTTTTTAGGTGCTATCATGTCAGCTCTGACTCATATTGCCCCTATGTACAACACAATGAAATACTGCATGGTCCTGCACTATCCTCACAATCTTTGCTATGTTTGAGCCTATCTTTGCAGCCACTGTATACATCCATCTCATGGAAGGTTTTCCCTTTTTTGCAGACCCTTCACTTTACCAAGCATGATATCCTTCTCCAGAGATTGGTCCTTTCTGACAATATGACCAAAGCAGGTAAGATGAAGTTGGGCCATTCTCTCTTCCAAGGAGAATTGTGGCTGCAATCCTTTCAGGACAGATTTGTTCCTTCTTTGGCAGTCCATGGTACTTTAAGTATTCTTCGCCAACACCACAACTCAAAAACATTAACTCTTCTTCAGTCTTCCTTATTCATTGTTCAGCTTTCACGTGCACATGAGACAATTGAGAACACCATGGCTTGGGTTAGGCCCACCTTAGTCTTCAAAGTTACATCTTAGCTCTTCAACAATTTGAAGAGGTCTTTTGCAGTAAATTTGCCCAGTGCAATATGATGTCTGATGTCTTGACTGCTGCTTCCGTGAATGTTGATTGTGTATCCAAGGAAAATGAAATCTCTGACAACTTCAATCTTTTTCCATTTATCATGAAGTGGCTTATTGGTCCAAATGTGAGGATTTTCTTTATGCTAAGGCATAATCCATACTGAAGACTGTAGTCTTTTATCTTCACCAGTAAGACCTTCAACTCATCTTCACTTTCAGTAAGAAAGGTTGTTTCATCTGCATTTTTTAGGTTATTAATAAATCCTCCTACAATGCTGATACCCTATTCTTCATATAGTCCACCTTCTTGAATTATTTGCTCAGCATATAGATGAATAAGTGAGGTGAGAGGATAAAAAAACTGACACACACTCTTCTTGATTTTAAACCCTTGTTCTGTTCAAATGGCTGTCTCTTGGTCTATCTATAGGTTCTTCATGAGCGTAACTAAATGTTCTTCAATTTCCATTCTTTGTAATGTTATTCATAATTTGTTAGGTTTCACATAGTCGAAAGTTTTGCATAGTCAATATAACCCAGGTAAACATATTTTTGGTATTCTTTGCTTTCAGGCAATACCCATCTGATACTGGCATTGTTATCACTTGTTCCACATCCTTTTCTGAATTCAGCTTGAATTTCTGGCCAGTCCCTATCAATGTACTGCTGCAACTATTTTTGTACCATATTCAGGAAATGTGTATGGCATTAATGATATGGTTTGATATTTGCACATTCTATTAGAACACCTTTCTTTGGAATGGGAACAACCATTGGTGTCTTTCCATCAGCTGGCCAGGTATCTGTCCTCCAAATTTCTTGGGGGTAAATAAGTGAGTGCATATAGAGCTGCAACTGTTTGTTGAAGCATCTTAGTAGGCATTCCTGCAATTCTTGCAGCTTTGCTTTTTGCCAAATGCCTTCAGTGCAGCTTGGACTTCTTCCTTCAATACCACTGAATCTTGATTGTATGCTACCTCTTGAAATGGTTGAACATAGGCCGATTATTTTTGGTACAGTGCGTGTGTCTTCCTTCTATTTTCTGTTGATGTTTCCTGCATCGTTCAGCATTTTGCCCATAGAATCCTTCAGTATTGCAACTTGAGGCTTGAATTTTTACTTCCATTCCTTCAGCTTTAGAAATGCTAAGCATTTTATTTCATTTTATTTTCCAACTCCAGGTCATTGAACATTTCATTATAATACTTTATTTTGTCAGTTATCAGTCCAATTCACTTCACTAATGCCTTGGATATAGTTCTTTATTTCCTTTTCATTTTTTATAACTTACGATTTTTCTAGATTTATACTACATGCATTCCATGTTCCAATTATTAGTTGATGTTTACAGCTGTTTCTTCTTATTTTGAGTCATGCTACATCATCAAATGAAGGTCCAGAAAGCTTTATTCCATCCTTGTCGCTAAGGTTTCCTCTACTTGGAGGAGGCATCTGTTTCCTAGTTGTATTTTGTGTGCTTTCCAAACTGCTGAGGGGCTCATCTTCCAGTACTATATTAGACAATGTTTCCCTGATATTCATAAGGTGTTCAGTAACATATACATATGTGTGTGTGTGTGTGTGTGTGTGTATGTATTTTCCAGAAGTGGAACTGCCATATGCTTCTTCCTAGTCTGTCTTCATCTTGAACCTCTACTGAACCTGTCCACCAGGGGTGACCCTACTGATATTTGAAATATTAGGGACACAGCATCATATACATATGTGTGTGTGTGTGTGTGTGTGTGTATGTATGTATTTTCCAGAAGTGGAACTGCCATATGCTTCTTCCTAGTCTGTTTTCATCTTGAACCTCTACTGAACCTGTCCACCAGGGGTGACCCTACTGATATTTGAAATATTAGGGACACAGCATCATAGCAACATGCAAGCCACCACAATAAGACAAACTGACAGATGAGTGGTGATACATTGTAATAGGAGACAACAATAAGCAAGAATCATAATACCTTAGTAAAGAATAATGCATGTTAGTAGGTATTAAATTCATTCCAAAAGAAAACAAGATAGAGCATAATAAAACATATTGAGAATGAAAAGACCAGGGTAGGTAAGGCTAAAAAGCATTAAGTGGGTTCTCAGGATAAGCCTTAATGGAAAGGTGAGATTGAAGAACAGACTTGAAGGAGGTGAGGATACCTGTTATATTGTAAGTATTCCAAACAGAACAATGCATTACAGTCAAGCAAAGCCCCTAAATTGGAATTTGTGTTCAGCCTTTCAGGAACAGCTAGAAACATAGAGCAGAGAGAGGAATGCAAAATGACATCTGAGATCAAAGAGGTAATGGATGTTGTAGATGAGAGTGTGTGGAGAGAGGAGCCAAAGCATATAAAGCTTTGTAGCCTGTTTTAAAGAGTTTAGTTTTTATTTTAAGTGGTATGTCAATGGGAGACTTTTAATGAAACTGCTATTTCAACTACATTTTTAAATAATTTCTCTGGTTTCTGTTTTGATATGGATGTAGAAGAAACTTAGAATCTGAACATCTTGATTGATCCAAACCATAGAAGAACATTGCCTGGAGAAAAGTGATAGTAGAGGTATTGAGAGTTTGTTAGAGTCTGGGTACATTTTGAAGGTAGAGGAAACAAAATTAGATGATACATGAGTGAGAAAAAGGAGTCAAAGTCATTCTATGTATTTTTGACATACGTGATTAGAAAGATGGAGTTGCCATAAAATGACTTAAGAAGTAGTATTGGTGGGAAAAATTTACAAGATAAGGAAGACAGTGCCTGTTCTGGGAATGGTGAGTTCAAAATATCAACTGGAGATTTTTGCAACAATAGCAAAAACAAACAAACAAAAAGTTGGAATGGAGGTGCTACAGATGCTGATACTAATTAGACATAACTAACCACCTCATAGGATTAGTTATTTTGGTTGGGGAGCTCATGGACATAGTCTCATTAGACAATCCAGTCAATTAGTACAAGATAGTTCATAAAGTTTATGTTATACTTTCAGGTTAATGAGTAGTTTCTGAGATCTTAAAGGCTTGCAATCATCCATCTAAGATACAACTATTGGTCTTTATCTGTATGGAAAAAAGGGAAAGAAGGAAACCCAAGAATCAGAGAAGGATCTAAACTACAGAAAAATAATTGTCCACATGAACCACTGCCTCCTCTACGTTGAGACCACAAGAATTAGATGGTGTCCTGCTACAAGTATTGAATATTCTGATTAGGAACACAATAGATGATACCTGATAATAAGGAAAAAAAGGTAGAACAGAATTTCAAATTCTTAAAGAATCTAGGCTTACTGGACTTATTGAAGCCTGAGAAGTCCCTGAGTCTATGACTCTGAGTTATTCTTCAAAACAGAATTGAAACTACCCTCTGAAATCATCACTAAGCTAAGTAATAGCTCAAAGAGTAAAGATTTTCACCCTTGTATTTAGGAGGGGTCACTATGAGTCAGGTCCGACTCAATGGCACATAATAACAACAACAACAATTTATA
>NW_006921712.1:8621714-8622968 GCF_000298275.1 Orycteropus afer afer
TGGAGCAATTCTACTATGTCTTATGACTCTATGAGTCAGAATCAACTCAATGGAAATGGATTTGATTTTTGGTTTGCAAATGGCTTATGACATTGAGCATCTTTTTATGTACTTGGTGGCTGCTTAAATATCCTTTTTGGTGAGACATCTGTTCCAGTATTTTTGTCTATTTTTTGATTGAATATTTTTGTTAACTCTAAAGTTCTTTGATAGTTACTGACAAAATTCAGCTGATGATTTATACACTGATACTATACAAAGATAGTAGAATGTTTACATTTCAATAAAATCTCAAATGTTTATTATTTTGTGTAGGATTTTTATCTATACTCCACAAATTTCCTATCATCATTAACATGTTCAACATTAGCAAGACATACTTTTTTTATAGTCAATGATTGTTTAGTGACTCATGGATTTACTATCATTTGTTCACCATTCCTTATTGCCTCATATTATTTAATTGCAAGATTAATTTCTGGGAACGGTCTTCAACTTGTCCTTAGTAGGGAATGTAGTGTTGTTTGAGTATAGAATGATAGATTAACAATTATTTTTCTTCAGCACTTCAAAGATCCCTGTATTTTAGTCTACATTTGTTAAGCTAAGAAGCCCTCTATCAGTTAAAATATCTTCCTGCTTCTGGCTAATTCTAGTATCTTCTTTCTGCCTTTTGTGTTCTTTAGTTTTACTGGCATGAACGTAGGTGTGAATTGCTTTTAATTAGTGGTCCTTGAGGAGGCCTGGTGATGTAGTGCCTAAAGCATTTGACCACTAACTAAGGAGGCTGGTAGTTCAAACCCACCAGCCACTCCTCGGAAGGAAAATTGGGCAATCTACTTCCATAGAAATACTGCCTTGGAAACCCAAGGAGGGGGTCACTATGAGTCATAATTCACTTGATAGTGGTCAGTTTTGTTTTTTTGGTTTAGTGCCTCCTTGAGACACATTTAGCTTGTTACATTTTATAATTCATTTTTTCCAACAGCATTAAAAATCAGTGGAGGTAGGTAACTAATCTTTGTAATAACCACTACTGTAGAATTAGTTGATGTTTTATACCATGTACATGCAGTAATTTCATAAATGTTGTTGTTGTTGTTGTTAAGTGCCGTCAAGTCGTTTCCGACTCATAGCGACCCCATGCACAGCAGAACGAAACACTGCCTGATCCCGCACAGCCCCACAATCCCTGCTATACTCGAGCCCATCATCGCAGCCACTGTATCAATCCATCTCGTTGAAGGCCTCCCC
>NW_006921712.1:8623068-8640641 GCF_000298275.1 Orycteropus afer afer
TTGTTTCATTTTTCTGCAAATGGATCTCCAGTTTTGCCAGCACCATTAATTAAACATTCTCTTCCACATTTAATGGATTGCAGCCCTTTGTCAAAAATTTATTTATTTTCATAAATGTAAATATTAATAAAATAAAGAAAAAATGAAGTTAATTTAAATGATTACTATGTTTAAATATAGGAGCTCTGGTGGCAGAATGAGTAAGGCATTTGACTGCTAACCAGAGGCTGGCGGTTCACACTCACCAGCCACTCCGTGGAAGGAAGACTGGGCAATCTATTTACATAGAGATACTACCTCAGAAACCCAAGGAGGTATCACTATGAGTTGGAACCAACTTGTCAGCAATTAAGTTTTTTTTTTGGTATAAATATATGGAGATATATTTTAAGCTATACACAAAATGGTTCCCAGAAACTTAATTATCAAAATTAACTCACAAAGTTCACTATATACAAATTTACAAAGTTATATATTTTATATTTATCATACTTTTTTAAATAATTTGTGACAAAATAAAACCAGCATAAGTGCTTAATAGCACAAGAATTGAAAGCTCAATGTATATTGATATTGAGAAAAGTTCATAAAGTATCGCTAAGTGAAAAAATAAGCGACAAAATACTGCACTTTGTTTACATTGAATAAACAACTTCATTTTTTAAATTCTAGCAACGTGTTTGTAAAGTCTGAAATTTTATGACTTTGGGTGGTAGACTTTAAAGTCTCTTTTATTTATTTTATTTTTAATATTATTGAGACTTTCCCTATAATAACAATATTTTTATTGATATAAAGAAATAATACGCCAAATTTTTTTTCTCTGAAATTATGGGACAGTGAGGCTAAGACTTACTATCACCATTTTTTATGAATATTATTCTTGAGATTCCAGTAAAAGCAATAAGACAAGAAAAATGACATGAAGTTGAGAAAAATAAATAAACTTATTATTTGTAGATAACGTGATTGTGCACAAAAAAATCCAGCATCATTGAGTTGATTCCAACTCATAGTGACCCTTTAGGACAGAATAAGTTTGCCCCATAAGGTTTCCAAGGTTGTATATCTTCATGGACAAAGGCTGCTTCATCTTTCTCCCACAGAACAACTGTGGTTGAACAGCTGACCTTTTGTTTAGCAGATGAAAGCTTTAACAACTATGACACTAGAGCTCCTGATTGTGTACATAGAACATTAAAAAAAAAATACATAAACTAAGAGAGTTTATAAGTGAAATTATTTATACAAGGTAAATAAAAACATCAATTGTATTTTTATATAGCAATTACAAAAAGAAATAAAATAGAATATTATTATCATATCATCAAAAAACATCCTATAGCTAGGAAGAAGAGTTGATGCTTTTGAGTTGTGGTGCTGGCGGAGAATGCTGAAAGTACCATGGACTGCTAAAAGAACTAACAGATCTGTCCTGGAGGAAGTGCAGCCAGAATGCTCCTTGGAAGCAAGAATGGCCAGACTTCATCTCACCTATTTTGGTCATGTTGTAAGAAGGGACCATTCCCTGGAGAAGGATGTCATGCTTGGTAGGGTGGAGGGTCGACGAAAGAGGGGGAGGCCTTCAACGAGATGGATTGATACAGTGGCTGCGATGATGGGCTCGAGTATAGCATGGATTGTGGGGCTGGCGCGGGATTGGGCAGTGTTTCGTTCTGCTGTGCATGGGGTCGCTATGAGTCGGAAAAGACTCGACGGCACTTAACAACAACAACAACACAAAACATTATTGAAACACATATTGAAGATCCAAAAATAATGAAGTTTTACATCATGTACAAGATGTATTAGGCCTTGTAAAAATATCAGTTCTCAACAAAATGATCTATTGATGTGATTCCAGTTAAAATTCTAGCAATTTCTTTTGTAGAAATTAGCAAATTATTTTAAAATTTAATTGAAATTCAAAGCGTCAAGTATAAATAATGGTGCATTAATATATTAGAATAATCTATCTATATCAATGAGAGTTTGGTTGAAGCAATCAATCTAGTCACAAAACTAATAACACTGTGTAATTTCATTATATATAAAGTTCAAAATAGGCTAAACTAACCTGAAATCAGTATAGTGATTATCCTTAACAGATGATTGAAATGGAGCTCAGGAGGTATTTTGGGTCCTGATGATGTTCTGTTTATTTATCTGGGTCCTGGTTACACATTTTTTTGAACAACTGTACACATAATTCATGTAGGCTTATAAATATATGTTATACATCAATGAGAAGGGGACATTGACAAACAAACAAACTAGTTGGATGTGAGTTTTCCTATCCTAGAAAATGTTCTGTGACCCCAACAAATATGTGATATGACAAAATTTAAATACAAAGAAATGACTTTTTCATTAAAAAAAATAAATAAAGTATTGAAAATCCAAATATAGAGGTTTTTAAAAAATGAGTAAGGTATAGTATAAACCCTGAAAAGTCACAGTTGAATTAGAAAGAAGTATGAGGGGAAACACACACACACATACACACACAATATAAACACAGTTTTATAAGCTCTAATAGAAAGTAATGAAACTTCAGGAGAAGACAGAAGGGGTTCCGTCAAATTCTAGCTCATGCTGTGTGGGAAAGCTCCTGTCAGGAAGAGAGAAATAAGGATGGTAAAGGTAAAAAACTAGAACAAAACAGGAACTGTAGGTGGGAGGTAAAATATAGAGGGAAGAAGCTTTTAAAATGTGAATTAATAAGAACATACATAAATAAGTCAGCAGTCTCAAAAAAATAAATAAATAAAAACCAAACCAAACTCACTGCCATGGAGTCTATTTGACTCAAAGTGACATTTCCTTAGGTTTCTGAGATAATATCACTATGGAAGTAGACTACCCAATCTTCCTTCCAAAGAGTGGCTGGTGGGTTTGAACTGCTAGCTTTCTGGATAGCAGTCAAATGCCTCTGGCACTAAACCACCAGAGCTTCCAGTCTACAGTCTCATTACAAATAAATATAACAAATAAAAGGAGCTCTGGTAGCATAATGGCTAAAGCACTTGACTGCTAACCAGAAGGCTGGCGGTTCAAACCCACCAGCCACTCCTCGGAAGGAAGGTTGGGCAATCCTACTTCCGTAGTGATATTGCCTCGGAAACCCAACGAGGGGTTGCTATGAGTCGGGGCCAACTGGATGGTACATAATAACAACATAACAAATAACAAATAAAATAATTTAAAAGTTTATTTTTCTATGAGATTGACAAAGATTAAGAAGAATGTTTTCGACTTTCAGTAGTAAACTGGAAAGTTTATGTTTTCATATATGCTTATGGTCAATATCTACTCTATTTTGGAAGCAATTTGGTAACATATAAAATTTAAGTGTGCATACAGAGCAACTCCACTTCTAAAAATTCATCATAAAAAATACTTCTAGGCGATATATTGGAAGGATAGTAACATTGTTTAAAGCAGTGAAAAATGGAAAACAACCTGAATATCCCAATAAAGTTTAAATAAGTGACATTACATTTAAGCAATGGAATATTATTCAAACATTAAATAGAATGAGGTGGAATTACAAGTAAGAACATTAAAAAAGTTACATAACATTAAAAATAAATCTACAGAATAATATCTATTGTGATATTATATTTTATTAAAATATGGAAGTAGATAAAAAGAATTCCATATATTTGTATTTGTGAAGAAAAATTATAAATATATAAATTCAACTTTCAATGGAGTTCTCTTTTTTTGTCTTTAAAGAAGAGGAATTTATTTTCTCACAATTATGTAGTTAACTTTAAGGTCTAAGACTATTGAAAAATACTTCTTGGATTTTTTATTTTTCTGCAACATTTTTATATTATTTCAAAATAAAGGAATAAACACATCTTTGAATGCCATATAAAATGAGCTTGAACTTATTCTTCATATAATTAACAGACAAAATAATTTTCTTAAGTATTATTACCATATTATGTGAGCAAGTAAAATGATCATTGTAGCTTGAGAAAAAGACTTATGTTAAGATAGATAAACATATTTGTACCATGTGAGTAAGCAAAAGTTTGTCTAGAAATTTATTCTAAGGTGTTAGAAATATAGAAGCAAAGGTTTTCTTTCAATATTATTTGACAAATCATTATACATAATATTAAATATTAGAAATATAAATATCAATAAGTAAAAAAAAATTATATACATCCACATTATACAACATGCATAGAAAAAAGAGATACCAATATGATAACAGTGATGTCTCAGTATTTTAATTATGTATAATTTAATTTTTAATTTTTCAAAATGTCTATATGCACAGTAATTTTACAGTTATATAAGATGGATTTTTCTCATTAAGAAAATAAAATAGGTTGCTTAGAATTGGAACGATGTGCATTGCTTTTATATGATCTTTCTTTCCATGGCCTTTTAACTCCCATCAAATGACTGAGTGAAAAAAAAAAACAAAACCTCACTGTCATCAAGTTGATTATGATTCACAGTTTCCCCTCTTGAGTTTCCAAGGTGGTTATCTCTACAGAAGTAGATTGCCCAGTCTTCCTTCTGAGGAGTGGCTGGTGAGTTTGAACCACCAGCCTTCTGGTTAGCAGTCGAATACCATAGGCACTATGCCACCAAACCTCCCTAATAACTGCTTAACTCCTCCAGGTATTGAAAAACTTGCTAATAACATGAAAAAAATTGTATAGACACCCTTGTGGGAGTACCAAAAAAGACAAAACAAACTCACTGCCATCAAGTCGGATCTGACTCATAGTGACCCCTCCTTGGGTTTCCAAGGAAGTATCGTTACAGAAGTAGGTTGCCCAATCTTCCTTCTGAGGAGTGGCTGGTGGGTTTGAACAGCCAGCCTTCTGGTTAGCAGTCAAATGCCTTGTGGGAGTAGGCCCATGCAAATAAGGTGTGTTGTTGTTGTTGTTAGGTGCCATTGAGACATCTCCAACTCATAGTGACCCTACGCACAGCAGAATGAAAAAAATGCCGGTTCCTGAGCCAGCTTCATGATTCTTATTATACTTGAGCCTATTGCCACTGCCACCATGTCAGTCCATCTTGTTGAGGGCCTTCCCCTCTTTTGTCAACCCTCCACCTTACCAAGCATGACATCCTTCTACAGGGAATGGTCCCTTCTGACAACATGACCAAAGCGTGTGAGACGAGGTCTGGCCATTCTCACCTCCAAGGAGCATTCTGACTGCACTTACTCCAGGACAGACCTGTTAGTTCTTTTAGCAGTCCACAGTATTTTCAGCATTCTTCAACAACACCATAGCTCAAAAGCATCAACTCTTCTTTGGTCCTCCTTCTTCATTGTTCAGCTCTCACATGCGTATGAGGTGATTGAAAATACCATGGCTTGTGTCAGGCACACCTTAGTCCTCAAAAAACATCTTTGCTCTTTAGCACTTGAAAGAGGTCCTTTGCAGCCAATTTGCCCAGTGCTATATGTCCTCTGATGTCCTGACTGCTGCTTCCATTGGTGTTTATTGTAGAACCAAGCAATGTGAAGTTTTTGACAATTTCAATCTTTTTTCCATTTATCATAGTGCTACTTATAGGTCCAGTTGTGAGGATTTTTGTTTTCTTTATATTGAGATGTAATCCATACTGTAGACTATGTTCTTCAATTTTCATCACTAAGTACTTCAAGGTCATCTGCCCTTCCAGCAAGCAAAGTTGTGTTGTCAGCACATTGCAGGTTGTTAATGATTCTTCCTCCAATACTGATCCCACATTCTTCTTCATATAGCCCAGCCTCTCGAATTATTTGCTCAGCATACAGATTGAATAAGTACGGGGAAAGGATACAACCCTGATGCACTCCCTTCTTGATTTTAAACCATACAGTGTTCCCTTTCTCTGTTTGAATGACAGCCTCCTGGTCTATGTACAGGTTACTCATGAGTAAAATTAAGTGTTCTGGAATTCCCATTCTCCTCAATGTTATCCACAATTTGTTATGATCCACATAATTAAATGCTTTTGCATAGTCAATAAAACACAACTAAACATCTTTCTGGTATTCTTTGCTTTGAGCCAAGATCCATCTGACATCCACTCTCTCATTCCATGTCCTCTTCTGAAACCAGCTTGTATTCCTGCAATTTTTCTGTCAGTATATAGCTACAACTGTTTTTGAATTATCTCCAGTAAGATTTTACTTGCATGCTATATTAATGATATTGTTCAATAATTTTCACATTCTGTGGTATCAGCTATCTTTGGAATGGGTACAAATAAGTATCTATTCCAGTCAGTTGGCCAGGTAGCTGTCTTCCAAATCTCTTGGCGTAACTGAGTGAGTGTCTCCAGTGGGGCATCCATTTGTTGAAACATCTCAATGGGTAGTCCATCAATTTCTGGAGCTTTGTTCTTCACCTATTCTTTCACCTTTGCATCTTTGACTTCTTCCTTCAATACCATTGGTTCTTCAACATATGCCACCTCCTAAAATGGATGAAGATTGACCAGTTCTTTTTGGTACAGTGACTATGTATTCCTTCCAACTTCTTTTGATACTTCCTGCATAATTCAATATTTTTACCATAGAATCTTTCAATATTGCCACTCAAGGCTTATTTTTTTTTTCCCTTAGTACTTTCAGCTTGAGTAATGCTGAGTGTGTTCTTCCCTTTTGGTTTTCTAACTCCAAGTCTTTGAACATTTCATTATAGAAATTGGTTTTGTCTGCTCTAGCTGCTCTTTGAAAATTGCTCTTTGGCTCTTTTATCTTGTCATTTCTTCCATTTGCTTTAGCTACTCTTCATTCAAGAGCAAGCTTCAGAGTCTCTTCTGACATCTATTTTGGTCTTTTCTTCCTATCTTGTCTTTTTAATGACCTTTTTCTTTCTTCACGGATGATGCTCTTGATGTTATCCCCCATTTCTTCTGGTTTTAGGTCAATGGTGTTCAATGCATACATTCTATTCTTTAGATGGTCTGAATTCAGGAGAGATATATTCAAGGTCATATTTTGGCTATTGTGGACTTGTTTTAATTGTCTTCAGCTTCAAGTTGAACTTGCATATGCTCAGTTGATTGTCTGTTCCACAATCAGCTCCTGGCCTTGTTTTCACTGAAGATATTGAGTTTTTCCATCTCCTCTTGCCACGGATGTAGTCAATCTGATTCCTGTGTACTTCATCTAGGGAAAAACATGTGTATAGCTGCTGTTTTGTGTTGTTGAAAAAAAGTATTTGCAACAAATAAATTATTGGTCTTGCAAAATTCTATCACGCAATCTCCAGCATTATTTCTGTCACCAAGGCCTTATTTTCCAACATCTGGTGATTCTTCTTTGTTTCCAACTTTTGCATGCCTATCACAAGTGATAAGCAACACATCTTACTTGCATGTTAGGTCAATTTCACATTGCAGAAGTTGATAAAAATCTTTGATTTCCTCATCTTTGGCTTTGGTGGTTGGTGCATAAATTTGAATAATAGTAGTATTAATGGGTCTTCCTTGTAGAAGTATGGACATTATCCTATCACTGATAGCATTGTATTTGAGGACAGATCTTGTAAATCCTTTGTGATGATGAATGCCACACCATTCGTATTCAATTTGTCATTCCTGGCATAGTAGATAATATGGTTGTTTGATTCAAAATGGCCAAAAATGGTCCATTTCATCTTACTAATTCCTCAGATATCTTTATGCATTCCATTTCATTTTTGACAACTTCCAGTTTTCCTAGATTCATACGTTGTATATTCCATGTTCTGATTATTAATGGCTGTTTGCAGCTGTTTCCCCTCAATTTGAGTCATGCCACATCAGCACAAAGAGGTCCTGAAAGACTTACTTAAGGTTGGTTCTATTCTGATGAGGTAGCTCTTTCCCAGTCCTATATTGAGTGCCTTCTGACCCAAGGGGCTCATCTTCCTACACTGTGTTTGACAATGTTTCCAAGCTATTCATAAAGTTGCAGAGTAATGTACCAGACAGTGTTTCTCTACTATTCATAAGGTTTTCCCTGGAAAATTTTTGAGAAGTGGATGGCCTCCTCATTCTTCCTAGTTGGTCTTAGTCTGTAAGCTGCATTGAAACCTGTGAACCATGTGCAAGTCAGCTGGTGTCTGAAACACTAGTAGCACAGCCTCAAGACTCACAGCCATGTACAAGCCTCACAGGATGACAAACTGACAGACAAATTTCTCTGCCTTAGCTGTTGGAAACCTCTGAGGCCTCCCCTTACCTAATCCCTACTTAGAATCTGCCACCCTGTGGTCCCTGGCCGCTCCCTCCTTTTCCTGGCTCTAGGAGGCTTGGGCCTAGCCTTGGATCCTGCCCCTTTTTACTTGGATATCCTGACACTCCTGAGGTCCCCAAGACTCCTTCTGTCCCCTCCTTTTCCTGGCTCTATTGGGCTTGGAGCCTAGCCTTGCTTCCTGCCCCTTTTTATCTGGATATCCTGCTGCTTCCGATGACCCAGAGGCTGCTCCTGCTCCCTCCCTTTCCTGGCTCTGTGGGGCTTAGGGCCCCTAGATAAGGTGCATAGAAGTCTAAGTAGGGGATTGGTAAATTTTGTCATCTTAGTAGGTCATCCCATAGTTGCAAAAGGAGATCTCACTACCATCATAAAGAAGAGTCGGGAGTGGAGAGTATCCTTTGAGTCTGGGTTTCTGGCATTGAGAACCTTTTAAACACAAGACACAAAGATCTATAATACCAGAGGTGGCACAAGATAGTGAAAAGCAGCAACAGAGAAATGGCAGCAACAGAAACAGGAGACCTGTGCAAGATGGTGGGCTTCCTGGCCTACAGAGCAAAGCAGGTACAGTAGGCTTGCTGATGCATGGAGTGTGAGAGCTGAATGCTTCTGGGCAGGAGGCTTCTTGGTGGAATAGGGTGCCTCTTGGCACCCATCCAGGAGCTAGACATCTTTGTAACACCAGAGGTTGGGGAAGAGGCCTGCCTGTGGGCACAGCTGAGGACCTGTCCTGACCAAAGAATTGTATTCTTAGTCATTCTTGATCCTGAATGTAATATATTACTTCCCTAATAAGCCCCATACTTGTCATTATGGTCTGTAAGCTCTGTGTGGTCATTGCAACAAATTGGCAAACCCAGCAGAGAGGCAGAGAGTGTGTTCTTGGAGGGACGGCTATTGTCAGAATTGGTAGAAAGGTTGGAAAGAGGAGGCATGGCTGACCTCTAAGTCATAGGAATCAGTTATGATGTGATGATTTGTATTCTACACATTTTTGAAGTTAGAGATCAGAATACTGTAGCCACACTGTTTGTACACAGTAAATGAGGAAGGAGAGCTCTCACAGGATGAAGGTTATTTTATGGATTTAATGAATTATGAAAGTCTGGAAAAGGAAGTACCAGAAAAGATGGAGTAGAGGAGATATATTGAGAGGTTTTAAATGTACAGATGATGGGGTATGATGATCAACTGAATGTAAATGGGAGAGAAATTATTCATGATACTATGGAGTTTACCTTGGATGTCTTAACACATAATTATGTGTTACATTCAGAAGGTAGGTAGCTGTGAAAGGAAACATTTAGTTGAGAAAGGGAAATAGATTATTTTTAGATGGTATAATGAAAATTAAACATTAATTGAGGAGTTTTTATTTTTATCTGGGCCCTAAAAGATGGGAAGAATCTATAGGCCTGGATATGCAGAGAAAACTAAGGAGATTATATGTCAAGGAAGAATTGTCATAGTATTGGTTGTGATCAGAAACTAATAAATGTTTCATTTGCACTGAAACATAAAGTGAAAGAATAGTAGAAGATAAATTGATAGAGGCATTATAAGTCAAATCACTTAGGGCATTAAAATTCTGGTTAAGGAACATATACTTGCTATTTAGCAATGCATGTTTAAATGATTGGTGAGTAAAGGATGGATTTGGAAAATTCAGTTGGGAAAATATTAAATGAAGAGGAAAGTTACAGGAATTTTAAATAAGGAACTGGTATGGAAGATAAGAAACATAAACAAATATTTTTCACCCAAATCACAATAAAAAAAAAAATATACTAGCTTTTATAGTGTCCTTAATGCAAATATAAGTATGCACTGGATTAATAATGTAACACTCTAATAGTTTTCTATGGAAGCTTCTATCTCTCCTTGCCCTCTGAGATAAAGGTAACTGAATGGGACTTGTTTTATAGACCTAGCACTTTAGTGAAAGGATGAAATATGCTTTTGATCACCTCATTTAATTGGCAAACCAGAGCAAACTAAAACTATTCAAAGAGATGTTAATAATCAATGGGAAAAAATACAAATATTCCAAGACTTTCATGATTTATGTGAAAACATTAAAAACTTGCTGACCTTTGGTTACAAACATACAGAGAAATTGAAAAAATATACACTGAAAAAAAATATTTGTCTTAAAAAAAAAAAAGAATGGCCATCTAGTCCACCTAGAAAGGAGCTCTGGTGGCATACTGCCTAAGGCATTTTGACTGCTAACCAGAAGTTGGTGGTTCAAACCCACCAGCCACTTCATGGAAGGAAGACTGAGCAATCTGCATCTGTGAAGATTTGCCACATCAGAAACCCAAAGGTGGTTGCTATGAGTCAGAATCAATTTGATGGAAGTGAGGTTTTTTTTTTTTTGGTTACCATACATGGTGACTCATGTATGTCAGAGTAGAACTGTATTCCATAAAATTTTCAATGGCAGACTTTTCAGTTGTAGATCAGCAGGATTTTTTCAGTGCCACTGTGGTTGTTTGTTGTTATGTGCCCTCAAGTCATAGCGACCCCTCCTTGGGTTTCCGAGGCACTATCACTACAGAAGTAGATTGTCCCACCTTCCTTCCAAGAAGTGGCTAGTGGGTTTGAACCACCAGCCTTCTGGTTAGCAGTCAAGTGCCTTAGGCACTATGCTACCAGAGCTCCTTCAATGACAATAGTGGACTCAAAAGGAGCTCTGGTAGCATATTGACTATGGTATTTGACTGCTAACCAGAAGGTTGGTGGTTCAAACCTACCGGCCACTCTGTGGAAAGAAAACTGGGCAATCTACTTCCATAAAGATTTACTGCCTCAGAAATCCAAAAGGGGTCGCTATAGATCAAATTCAACTCAATAGCAGTTAGATTGGTTTTTCTTGTTTGAGTGGACTAGAATCACAAAACTTTTGATTAGGAGCCAAGCACATTAACTATTTGCACCACCCAGGGACTCCAAATATTTTTCTCATACCTTATAACTTAAAACATTTTAAACATTGAGAATAAAAATGTTTTATTTGTTGGAAAAATATTTATCATGAATATTTTGAACAGTGTTTGCAACATTTTTCTTGTCACATAACTTATGATTTGGAACAGTTATGTTTTTTAAGCCTTTGAGAATTGGTAGACTCCTTTCTAAGTCTGGGTCAACTTCCGACCTTTATCTTCTGTGCTTTCTATGTTGTGAAATATCACCAAGACATTCTTTGATGTTTTCCGCCTGCTAACTTCTCCTGGGACATCATCATTCTTTTCACAACCACTTTTCTCATTTGTGTCTTAAGTTTACCTTGTCTATGTGCCTCTGGCTAGATATCTATGGTCTCCTGAGTGATGACAATGTGAACATTTCCATGGTCATCTAGTTCTCTTGTAACCATATTTAACTTCAATTAGAATTGCATTTCCAGGACAGTCACTTTTCATTTCTTTGCTGTGCTTTCATCTTTGTTGGCCAATTCCCCCTTTTTATTATTCATATTTGTAAAATGTCATATGAGTTTATCACTGGGAGCCATGAAGGCAACAAAAGTGCATACTTTTCTGTCTGTGTATGAACTGAATAATAGATATCCAGTGAACAATCACTGACTGGCTTTGAAGAAGAGACATGATTCATCACCAGTCATGATGCACATCTGTTATTTATGTAGGAATTTGAGGAGTGAAGTGCTAACAACAATACTTTGTAATTATTCACCGTGCATATACCACAGTAACTGAACTTAAATTGTGTTGTTGAGGGACTGGTGTTACACAAGTGAATTGTGGTAACTGAAAGTGTGTGTATCAGAACCTTGTTAATTATGGAGTGCCTAAAGCTCTCTACCTCTGACTCCTTCTCTTAGTGATTGTAAGAGAAGCTAAACCCAGCAGTTATCCACATGATTCCAACAAGAGGAGGTGTAAGGGAAAACTCTGTAGCTCTTCTGTTCTTTCTTTTGATGATTAACATTCTCCTGACTGGTTATTTTCTCACATTATCTACAAAAAGATGTGACATATTTAGTTGTGGTCTTAATCAGAAAGGGGGAGGGAGGTTTAGTGTGTTTTGACTCCAGAGCACAATCCTGTCCATCATGCCAGTAAGGAGTGTCCAGCCCATGATCCAATCACATTTACTAAGGTTGTCCATCAAGATTTGAGATAAGCATCTAATGAAGGGAGATCATTGGCCTTATAGTGGCCTTGGAGGTTGGTCAAAAATAGTTAAAATGATTTTGAGTGTCCTCACCAGATATCGCGTTAATCTCTCTACAGCCTCAAGTGCTACCCCAAAACAAATCAAGGATGCATAAAGGAGACCAGGATCACCAATGTGAGTTTCACTTCCTTTAAAAGTCTGCCTAGGAACAGTTTTGACAATCTTGATTACATCTTTTAAATGTTTCTTGTTTGTAATACTACAAATACTTCAACTATACTAAAAAACACAATTTCTTCAAAGTGATTATGAACAGAAATACTTTCAAAGTGAGTTTTACAGACAACTAAAATTGCAGAAAAAGCAATTAAAACTAAAGAATATCATACAAATATGATTGTGTAAAATGTAGCCTCTAATCTTGCTTGTTGAGGTGTTTAAAATGCTGTTAATTTTATTATATAAATTATAGCTATTCTTAGCAATGAAATACATAGGGCCCTTTAGAGAATTGCTTACATACAACACTTAATGTGGCTAAATTTACTGCAATGTTTTGTGATTAGAATTTTAATTAAATTCTGTTCAGGTAACTGCTTTATTGCATATATGTTAAAATTACAAACCTTTTCTAGACCCAGGTACCCTCTCATAATAACTATTTTGGGAATTTCTATTACCTTGAGTAAAAAGTCATAGCAATATACAGTAATTGGTTCTAGGCCTCAATGAATTAAAGCAGACCTACTAATAATTAGCCTAAAGAATTGGGATTAGTTTTTTTTAAAATTTCCAAAAACCCGGTTTTCAACTAACAAAAGGGAAGGAAAAAATAAAAAAAAAAAAATCATAGCACACATATATAGCAATACATTTCATTTATATTGACATTATTTTACTACTCATCTCTGGACTCATATTATATGACCAATAAATGCCTCAAGTAAAGAGAGTAGGTAATATTGCCTATAATACCAATGAAATAATTAAGATTTAGTAACAGCCAACAAAGCCAAGACTAGTAGCAACTTTTTTTCAGTCTTATTACAAATTCCACCCTAAAATTGCATATTAGGTTTTTCTAAATATGCTATTTTCCAAACCCAAGTCAGAACCAAATAAATAAATAAATAAATACTATTGGCTTAAGGAAGAACAACTTAATTAATGGAAATATGTTTACATGAATATCATTCCAGAAATTCATTATAAATCTTAAATGCCTCTTAACTTCCATACTACAAAGGAGATTGTTTCTCAAATTTAAAAAGGAAATGTTTACAAATTTGCCAGTGCAAACTCTCCTTTGGAAAGATACATATAAGAAGAAAACTTTCTGGAATAACAAATTACTTTATGCAATGTATTATTTTCTCATTTTGCCTTAGAAAAATTTCAGTGTTTACATAGAATAGTTTATGATGCAAAAAAGTTGTATATTTTCCATTACTTTAAATCCTTCTTTATTATTATTATTTTCTTTTTTCTTAGCAAAATTTTAATGAAGTACAAGCTACACATTCAAAGGGTAAATTCATAACTCTTTGCATCATCTTTGGATTTAGGAGAAGACACTGCTCATTCTAATTCTAGGAAAACAAATCACAAGGGAAATTGTAAAAATACAAAGATTTGAAACTTTTCTAAAGGAAAATAGATTCCGTTTATGTAAAGTCATTTCATTAATCATAATTAACTTCTATGATTTTTTTTCAGTCAAAACAGTCTAACGACTTTTATATTACTTAAGTCAAGTACTTGCAAAATGCAATGCAACCACTGCCATGGAGTCAGATCCGACTCATACAGATTCTTCTTTGGGTTTCTGAAGTGGTGTCACTATGGAAGTAGATTGCCCAACCTTCTTTCCTAGGAGTGGCTGGTGGGTTTGAATCACCAGCCTTCTGGGAAATAATTTTTAATTCATTTAATTGGAAAAGTAACTTCATTGATTTTCTTGAAGAATATAAAATCTTAATTTCAATTACTCAAATGCACTCGAATTTTGTTTTAAATTATCTAATTAATCATTGATTTTTATTTTGGGCACAACTTAATTTTTAAATTATAATATGCATGCATTAGACAAATGCTTTAAGTTCTGTTTCTTTCTCCTCTTTCATAGGGTTTAAAAATGTTAACAGTTTGTAACAAGTAACTTTACCCACTCTCAAAGTGTTAATGTGATTAAATAAAAGTGAAGAAAGTGAATTTTGGAGGGTGACTATGAGAAGAAAAGTGAATTGTATATGTAGACATATGCCAGTTGCCTCGAAATTATTGACAACAATAAGACTGCTAGGATGAGGACTCTAATATCCAAACTAACTGGGTTGTACATATAACATTTAAACAGTGTTGGCAATTGAAAACCATCATTATTATTTATAGAAGGTAAACAATAAACAACAAGAACAAATTTCATATAGAAAGCAAACAGTAAATAACAAGATCAGATTTGAGGTGAACCTGTACCCTCTATCACTACAAGTACCCAACTTGGCATCATATGGGAGGAACCTACTTCTGCCTAAGAAGACCCATTTACTCTTGTCAAATTACTCAGATATACTTCTGTATTACCTGGCAGGCATGTGGTGGACTAGTTATCAGCAAGTCTCTCTCTCTCCCTCTCTCTCTCTGCAAATGTGTCATCAGGTTGGTTGTTTTGTGGTGTATTTCTTAATTCCAAGAATAATGTCTTGATCATAAAACTTGCTTTGGAAAATGACCTTTTGCAAGTCTCTCTCTTCTCTTTTCCTTCTCCTTCTCTTTCTCTCTCTCTCTCTCTCTCTGTCTTTGTCTCTCTCTCACTGTCACCATGGCTTTTCTTAGCCAGGTCTGGCTCCCTATGCTTGCTGGTCCAGCACACAACCAGCAGTTTTGGGACAACTCTGAGCCAAAGACAGGGTTAGGCCAGCATTTATGACAGCTTTGGAGCGAAATTTTACTGGTAATCACTTTACAGTGTATGCCTAAGATCCTGCTCCATTGGCAACCTACTACCCAGAAGTACCTAGCTGTGCTCCATGGGTGGACTCTACTCACTGCTGTCATCTTCTTCATGGGCCAATTCTGCTCAATGTCACCATCTATCAGTCTCACTGTTCCCACAACTTGTACTTTTAACGTCACCTCTCTGCTGTTTGGCTATGCTGTGCTTGTCACCGTTTCTTTTGCTCTTCAATATTATCATCTCAGTGAGTATTGCCAGCTAAGTGCTACAAAATTTCACCTGTTTCACAGCTCTAGTTCTAGTAAGTCCTCAGTACAAGTCCTATGTCCAAAGGACACGACTCTCTTCTGTTACTCAAAAACCTTTATGAGATTCACCACTTATATAGGAAGATGTCTTGTCTGTTTCAGAGTGTGACATTCACAAACTGACCCATCTTTTAGGCAGATGTTAACCAGACAATCCTATTGGGTGGATTTGCAAGATTTTTATGTAAATACTAAACAGACCAATCTCCTGTAAGTTGCAACCCTTGCAGGATTGTGTGTGATTCAATCAATCATTTTAAAGGCATTATAAACCTAGGGCCAGAAAGGCCACATAAGAAAAAACTCATGACATCACAAAAGGAAATACAACACCTTGGAACAGAATATACTTTTTTTTTTTTCCACTTCATCCTATTTTATTTTTACTAAGTTATAAAGTTGCAGTTTCATGAGTTTATGATCTCCATTTGATATGTTACTAAGTTTTATTAATTTATCAATGTTTTCATTCTTCCATTTTCCCCTAAAAAAGAGGTTTCTGGCTTTGATTTCCCAATTTGTTTAGCTTCACATATGTTTAGGTAGAGCTATCTTGACTAGAGATGTACTTTTAGTCGTTGATGGAGCACAATAACACAAAGGAGAAGTACAAGAATCAGAGACATGGGAATTAAGATTAATGCCAGAGAAAGGGTAGGGTTAAAAAAAAATAGAAAGAGATTTAGGAGCAGATGTAATGAAAGAGGAAAGTTCATTGAAGGACAAAAGGGAGATTTTAAGAAGTATTTCTGAGGACTTTGTGCTCTCTTCTATTTCACTGCATACTATAATTAAAGAAGAACTTATGTTGAAATAACTTTTTTTGTTTTATAAAATACTATTTTGACTTAATTTTCAGACTAGTACATGGAGAACTTGGTTTAAAAATAGTACTTTTGCACCTATTTACTTAACGGTTTAAGAGGTTAAAAAAAACTGCCCATAATAATTTAAAATTATCACTTAGAATAGGATTAAATCATTTTTCTTTAAACATTTGTAAAATTTTATGCAATTTCTAATTATTTTATATATGTACTTTATACAGCAATACTTCTTGTTCTATCTTTAACTAATATCTTTAGATAGCAAAATGATCATGAATTATTTTTATCCCTGGAAATAAGCTCCTTTTCAAAATTACTTTGCTATTCTCCCCATTAAAGGATGAGGTCCATTTTTTCATGAATAGAATCTTGTATTGACCATGAAACGTGCTGACATAAATGGCCTTTTGCAAATCCTGGCAGGAGTTTGAAAATTTCCCATTCCTTACTACTAAGAACTCTTGCACTAAATGAATAAGAATGGGCTAGCCTAACAAGGGGCAGAGAAACATTGTTCAGAGCTATCCAGCCCCAACTGAGGCCCAGACACTGGTCATGCTGCTCTAGATCAGACATCAGGAGAAGATAAATAATTGTTGTTTAGAGCCAACATGATGTGATAGTTTGCTACACAATGAAAGCTAATTGATACCTAATTTATTCGAATCTTAATTATATATAGCTTCATGTAAGTTTTCAAAGAGATATCAATGTAAAAACTTAGCCAAAGAAAAACTGAGCTACACTTTTGAGTTTCCTTCTTTAACTCAGAAACTTATTCTGGATAAGCCTGGATAAAACATGGGCTAGCATATCAACTAAACAACAGAATACAAATCTTATATCACTGAAACAAAATTAGAGCAAATACCTGATGGTCTTTCCTGGGTCTGCCTCTATAATCCACGTGCAGTGAAGATTGTTGTCGTAGGGAGCTGGATAACCAGGAGACAAAATGCGCCCCGAAGTGGCAACGTGAATCCGACCACCGCATTCCGCTGTAAAAGAATTGGAAACATGGGAAAATAGACCCTATGTGTCACAGTGCCAAGCAACTTTTAAAAAACCAACCACTTCTATATTCTACACCCAGAAAAAATGTCACATATTTCTCTTCATCATTT
>NW_006921712.1:8641266-8649904 GCF_000298275.1 Orycteropus afer afer
TTTTTTTTTTTTTTTCCGCTTTACCATTTTTTTGTTTGCTTTTCAAGTTTGAGGATCGTATTTGTTCCTATCACTCTATTTACATATTGGAGTCCTTGAGTGGTGAAAAGGATCAATGTGCTTGGATGCTTACTGAAAGGCAGAAAGAACTCACCCAAAGATAACTAAGAAGAAAGATCTGGTGATGCACTTTCAAAAAATCAGCCACAGAAAACCCTATGGAACAGAGATCTACTCTGACAAACATAGGGTTGTCATCAGACAGAACTGACTCACACAAACCGGTTTTTACTGGTTATTTGTATATTAAGGGAATCTTTGTTCAAAGAGTTACAAATCATCATCTATTGAAGCAGTTGTAATCCATGACTCTAGCCAGCATACTGGATATTTATTTGTTGTTGTTGTTGTTGTTACGTACCGTTGAGTCTGGCCTGACTCATAGCAACCCCTCCTTGGGTTTCTGAGGCAGTATCACTACGGAAGTAGATTGTCCCATCTTCCTTCTGAGAAGTGGTTGGTGGGTTTGAACCACCAGCCTTCTGGTTAGCAGTCAAGTGCCTTAGGAACTATGCAACCAGAGCTGCCTGGATTCTTATAGTAGGTCTCAAAGCCTTATCTAACTAAACTGCAAGTTTGTGCTGCCTTCAACTGCCCTCTTTAACACTTTAGCATATCCAAAAGTGTAGACTATACCTCTCAGTGCCACCAGGACTCTTTTCTGGAACATTGTGGCCAGTTATCATTCCAACTCATCATCAAGAGTCACCATCCTTTTTGCTAACTTTCCCAAAACCCCAGAATCTTAAGCTCCATGAAAACTTAAAAAGTTTTTTTTTTTTTTTTTGTCCTTCCCACAAAAGACTGAGGAATCATGAATCACCACCTGCCACATATTTCATCGCACACAGTTATGTGGCTCTTGAGCAACTCCATGCACAATACAACGTCCATGAATAAATCATTATAATGACTTCATCAAACTAAGCTCTAAAACTCAAAGAAATAGATGACAGAAATGAAGATTTAGCTTCTGCAGTACTGAAAGCTGTATATTGTTTTTATGTGAGGTAATATTTCAAGGCCATCTGTGTAGACAGTCCTATAGTAACATATTTCTCATTGCATGTCATGATGCAAAGTTTGAACATTTAAAAATGTAGAGCTGGAACCTTGATGTATCACATGGTCTATTTACTTCTATTTCCATCTAACCTCCAATTCTTGCCTTCTCTTTAAAGACAAAAAAAAAAAAAAAGATTAATGGACTATTTTTGCCTAGACTCTCTATCAAACTTGAATCTTGAGATGTCTTGTATTGAGAAAAATATATCCTTGATATAATAATCTTACCCTGATAATCTCTAAGTAAGCAAGATTTGGTTCTGAATCTATTTATATGTTGATGATGTTGTTAAGTGTCTGACTCATTCTCAAACTCACTGCCATTGAGTCAGATCTGACTCACAGTGACTCCTCCTTGGGTTTCTGAGGCAGTATCACTAAGGAAGTAGATTACCCAATCTTCCTTCCGAGCAGTGGCTGGTAGGTTTGAACTGCCAGCCTTCTGGTTAGCAGTCAAATGCCTTAGGCACTGCACCACCAGAGCTCCCTGCCTGACTCATGGGGACCTTATATATGACAGTATGAAACACTGCCTTGTCCAGCACCATTCTCACAATATCTGTCCCAGCCACTGTATTAATCCAGCTCATTGAGAGTCTTTTGCTTTTTTGCTGACCCTCTACTTAAGTATGATATCATCCTCCAGGGAATGATTCCTTTCACATGACCAAAGTATGTGAGACAGGGTCTAGCCATTCTCATTTCTAAGGAGCATTCTGGCTATACTTCTTCCAAAACAGATTTGTTCTTTCTTCTGTGAGTCCATGATATTTTCTTTTCCAACATCACATTGTAAATGTATCACTTCTTCAGTCTTTCTTATTCACTGTCCAGCTTTCACATTCCTTTTGAGGCTATTGGAAATACTGAGCATGGTTTAGGTGTACCTTTGTCTTCAAAGTGACATCTTTACTCTTTAACACATGCAAAGTCTTTTGCAGCAGATTTTCCCACTACAATACATTTTCGGATTTTTTGACTGCTGCTTCCATGGGCATTGATTATGGATTCAAGTAAAATGAAATTCCTGACAACTTCAATCTTTTTTACACTTATCTTGATGTTGCTAACTGGTCCAGTTGTGAGAATTTTTGTTTTCTTTATGTTGAGGTATAATCTATGCCGAAGGCTGTAGTCTTTGACCTTCATCAGTAAATGCTTCAAGTCTTCTTCACTTTCAGCAAGTAAGTTTATGCCATCTGCATATCACAGGTTAAGAAGTCTTCCTTTAATCCTGATAGTATGTTCTTAACATAGTACAGCCTCTTGGATTATTTGCTCAGCATAAAAGTTGAATAAGTATGGTAAAGAATATACAACCCTGACAGACACACTTCTTGATTTTAAACAATTTACTATCCCCTTGTTTTATATGAACAATTGCCTCTAGTTCTATGTATAGGTTCCTTAGGAGCACATTTAAGTGTTCTGGAATTCCTATTGTTTGCAATTTATCCATAATTTGTTATGAATCATACAGCCAAAGGCACTTCATAATCAAAAAAACACATGTAAACATATTTCTGGTATCTTTGCTTTCAGCCAAGAACCATCTGACATCAGCAATGATATCCCTCATTCCAAGCCTTCTTCTGAATGTGGCTTGAATTTTTGGCAATTCTTTGGCAACATCTGTTGCAACCATTTTTAAGTTATCTTTATCAAAATTTTACTTGCCTGTGACATTGATATGGTTTGATAATTTAAGCATTGTGTTGGATCACCTTTCTTTGGAATGAGCACAAATATGGATCTCTTCCAGTCGACTGACCAAGCAGTTGTCTTCCAAATTTCTTGGCATAAACAAGTAAGCTCTCCCTGCATATTATTCATTTGTTCAAACATCTCAATGAGAATTCTATCAATTCCATGGGACTTGTTATTCACAAATTCCTTCGGTGTAGTGGATCTCTTCCTTCAGTGCCACAGGTTCTTGATCATGTGCAACGCTTTGAAATGATTTAACATCAACCCATTCTTTTTGTTAAAAAGACTGTGTATTCCTTCCATCAAAGAAGCTTCTGGCATCATTCAATATTTTGCCCACAGCATCATTAAGTATTGCAACTTAAGGCTTTAATTTTTTCTTTAATTCTTTAAGCTTAAGAAATGCACTGTTTTTTTTTTTGTTTGTTTGTTTGTTTGTTTGTTTGTTTTGTTTTCTAATTCTAGGTCTTTACATATTTTATTATAATTCTTTACCTTGTCTCCTCTAGCTGTACTTTGAAATCTTCTGCTCAGATCTTTTATTTCATCATTTCTTCCTTTTGATTTAGCTACTCTCTATTCAGGAGCAAGTTTCAGAGTCTCTTCTGAAATCCATTTTTGGTCTTTTCTTCCTTTATTGTCTTTCCAACGACATTTTGCTTTCTTCATGTATGATGTTCTTGATGTCATTTCACAACTTGTCTGGTCTTCAGTCACTGGTGTTCAATTCATCAAATACATTCTTCAAACGGTCTCTAAATTCAGGAGGGATATACTCAAGGTCATACATTGGCACTCATGGATTTGTTTCAGTTTTCTTCAGTTCAATTTTAACTTGAATATGAGTAATTTATGGTCTGTTCCACACTCATCCCCTGGCCTTGTTTTGACTGATAATATTGAGTGTCTCTATTACATCTTTGCACAGATGTAGTCATTTTGAATCCTATATATTCCTTCTGTCAAGGTCTATGTGTATAGTTACTGATTATATTATTGAAAAAAGGTATTTGCAATGAATAAGTTGTTGGTCTTGCAAAATTCTATCATGTGGTTGCAGATGTCATTTCTTTCATCATGACCATATTTTACAATTATTGATGCACCTTCTTTGTTTCTCACTGTCATACTCTAATCATCAGTAATTATTAGTACATCTTGGTTACATCCTCTACTTGTATAGAAGAGAGAAAAGAGTACAAATTTGATGATGTTTGTTCCTTTCTAAGGAAAATTTTCTCCTACAAAACATCAATGTTAGGCTTACCACAAATGCATTTATAATAACTCTGATGTATTTAGGAAAACAAAATAACTTTAATTCAAGATGGAAAAGTAGTAAGCGTATATGTGTATTTTAACTTCATTATTAAAAAAAAAAAAAAAAAGGCCACAAAAGAGAGTTAGGAATTAAGGGAAAATTAAAGGATACTAACTAGTTATAGTTTCAGGGATAATGATAGTATTACATTATTCCAATCTATCTGCGTAGTACCAAGAAAATTGAGAAGACCATGAGACATTAAGCTATTGTATTGATTAGGACAAACAACTATTGATTATAAGGATCATTAAGAGGCCTGACCAATTATTTATCCTGCTCTTATTTTCTCAAAGAAGGGAAAAAATACCAAAGCTTTTTCATTGTTAAGATTGTAGTTGTTTTAATTGATTTTTGGGTTTGGAGATCATGGGATCTGTACAATATGTTAGAAAGCCACACTATATGGGGTGACAGGAATAGATAATAAAGGAACAAACAAACTTGAAAGCAGAATGACTAGGTTGCAAGTAATTTTCATAGGCCACTCCAATGATAATAACAAATGTTTCCATAGATCATTCAGAATTCTAATTAGGGATGTTGAGTATCATGTGTTGATGGGAATAAATTAATAATATCCATTAGACAAACAATATTAATATACACAAATTATAAGCAAAAAAATAAAAACTGTATTTTTTTATCTGTAGAATTGTTAGTTGTAGAACTGTAACAGTACTCTCTCTCTCTCTATATATATATATAAATATAGAGAAAGATTTATGATATATGTGTATATATATATATACACAAACATATATACACACACACACACATATATATATGTATATATATATATATATGTATATATATATATATATAGTGAAAGTTTACAGAACAAATTGGTTTTCTATTCAACAATTCATACACATTCTGTTTTGTGACATTTATTGCAATACCCATGATGTAACAGCACTCCTCACACCTCCTCCCTGTGTTTGCCATTTCCCTATATCCTTATTTCCTATTCCTTCCTGCCTTTTGTGTTTATTCCTGGGCAAATGCTGTCCTTTCATCATTTTTAGTTGCTTGTCCTGTGGTGCTTACCTCTCTGGTGTTATTGTTCACCTCATAAGTTTGTGTATCTGGCTGAAAGTTGAACCACAGGAGTGAGTTCAGTTGTAGGCCCAAAGGGTGGTTAAGGGCCACACCATAGCCTCAGGGGTTCCACTAATTCATATCAGACCAGTAAGCCTAGTCTTTTTTTTTTTTTTTTTTTTTTAAGATTTTGAGTTTTGTGTCTCATTCTTCTCCCACTTTATACAGGATCTCCAATTCTGATCCCTTTAATAGTGTTTGGTAATAGTAGCTGGGCACCATCTAGTTCTTTTAGTTTCAGGGTCATGTAGGCTGGGATTTCCATGGTCCACTAGTCCCTGGGACTAATTGTTTCCATGAGCCTTTTATTTTCTTCACTCTTCTTTGTTGCAGATGAGGAGAGACCAATAATTTCATCTTAGATGGTCCGTCATGAGCTTTTAAGACCCCAGTCACTACTCAGTAAAGTAGGATGCAGAACATTGTTTTTGTGAATTATGTTATACCAGTTGAGTTTGTAATCCCCTCGACTATGTACCTAGCCTACAGGTCCAGAGACTCACTCCTTTAAGGTATTTGGTTGTGGTTAAGAAGTTATCCTACCTTCACCTCGTTCCCATAATAGGACTTTATTGTCAGTTACCAATGAGTTGGCTCTGACTCACCGTGACTCTACTACAAAAAAATGAAACATTGCCAAGTCCTGTGCCATCTTCATGATTGTTGGGTAAATTTAAAAAATCTATACAAATGGTACAGGCTCAAATGTTCATGAGACCATGAGGGTCCTATGATGAAGGAATTGACATGCATAACAATTGGGGCCTGAGGGCTATGAGATGCTATTACAAACAGCACCTCTGGAATGACTACAACCTACTGTTACATTGAAATTGAGACCCCAGCTTTTTATTTCTCAAAGGACACTCTGAATGTGAACATGTAATGTTATAAAACTGCTTGATGAATAAATAAACATTTTAAGACACATAATGTAATTAGATTGGTAAATTCAGATGTAAATAACATTAAAAGAACTAGATAATTTAGCAAGTTTTTAAATTGTATAAATGCCTGGCATCATTTACACTTGTCAAGTGTTGGTAAGGGTTTTATTCACACTCAGAATGGAAGAAATTTGACACATTCCATCTAAGTCCTTTAAATTAGGATTTGAAACAAACACATGCATATGGTATTTATGACTAAAGCCTGGTCAGGAAATGATACAAGTAATTTATTCAAGACTTTTCATTTTGAAAATAAATATTTTCCTGAAAATAGGTAGTTACACAGAAGGGTATAGGACAAAAGATTTTCTTTCATAGACATGTATGCCTATTTTGATAAAATAATAATATCAATGTATACTGATAAAATAATGACACGGATATTCCTATGTCAATTATAAACTGTTTCACTAGTTTATAGTCATGAACTTTGCAAATAATGTATTAACATTAACGCTTAAAATGTCCTTCAGAAGATCTTTTTATATTTCGAGACTATAACCTTTAAAGTCTTCAATTTAATAAATTTCCAAACTTTTAAAATCCAAAAATATATTTATTTTAAAATTATTTGAAGAAATGTTTTCCTTTTTCCAAAAACATGCATTAAAGCCTGTTTTGGAGCAAGATAAGAAGAAGTACTAAAAAACAAACAAGCAAAAAAATAAAGATGTGCCAATAGAAATTTCTACTAAACTTTATTTGGGTTGGATTTGTAAGACAAATATCTGCTTTATTGATTTTTCTCATAATACTCTATCATATGTTTTTTCCTGAACATATCTCATCATATAGACAGGATAACCAAGTTATTTATGATCTTTCCACCACCAGATTTCTGATTTTTCTTATGATGACTTTTATTTTTTTCAAAAGATCATTTAAGTCCTTGATGGCATCTTGAAATCTATAATTTTGGAAAATGTCATGTACTTGATTACTCAATGCCTGAACTATCTAGACCCACCCAATATCATTATATGAAATATATTCATATTCCCTGCCAGAAAGTTAAAAGAGTTTGGTGATTCCAGAATGCAGTTTTGCCATTTCCAGTTCACTGAAGAGAGGTTTATTCTCTCAAAGATTCTCAGACTTTAACAATTTCATGCATTGCTACATTTGGAAACATAGACACTAATATATAGAGGAAATATTGGAAGTCACACTGATAAATCTCTTGAAAAGAGTAGAGCAAAATCTCTAAAAATGTTAAGCTTCTTCTTTGTTTTGCTTGAGATGTGAATAAATTTAGTCTGATTATTGGTGAATATAGCAATGCTTCCACAATTTACACAAAGCAACTTAACACCATAAAAGTAAACTATTTCTCGAGTTCTTATTAATTAGTTAGACTTTGAATCAATACTTCAAACAATTTGACTCCTGGTCTCTTACTCTGTTTATATCACTAGGAATTCAGCTCTAGCTCTGTCTTTCTGTCTATACATTGAAAGGTATTCATTTCAATTGAGTTTTGCTTGTTATATGGTTAAAAAGTATCATACTATCATCGACTGTTTAAAAATTTTAGCATTTCTTTTAAATATTGATAAAAATAAGTTGAATTGATGTGTAATAACAAAATCCTGAAATGACAGGAAAAAATGATGATGTAACTCTGTGGCTGAAGAAATTATATTTAGACCTCCAGCCATATTCTTCCAAGGAAGAGATATTTCAATTTTAATTTTCATTTAAAAAGCTTGAGTTTGATTGGTCTTAAAACTGCTAAAGAGTAATAACTTAAAAAAATACATAGATGTAGCCTTGTTTATCCTGAGAATACTAACCTCAAGAAATCAGTGTACAAACACTGTATCATCTTTATGCTGTAGTTTCTCTAAAATATTAAATCAAATTATTTGTGTAAAAATGTTATCTGTTACAGGTGATGCTTGAATCTGTCAGGTAATGCTATTTCTTTCTGTCTTCAAGTAATTTATTCTTCAATCATATAAACAGCAAAGATACTCTGAACAAACTGTTCCGGTCAAAACAAGCTCTAAAACTCAGACTGGTAAAAAGCACTACTCTATATCCTTTATAGTAATTACCCAGTCTTAATATTTTTAAAGGTCAAATCCTATATCTCTTCAAAGTCTAACAAAATATTAGTGTTATGAGATGTTTTAACTTTCAAGTATTTGGACTAGTTCTTATCTTCCAAAAGAAGGACTTTGGTGTAAATTAAAAAAAGAAGAAGAAGAAAAGAAAAAACTACTCCAGACTAAATTCATTTTCTTATCTAAGCTTAACAATAAGGACTGGAGCACTCTGAGTTTCTTCAGTCTATCTAAAACTATTGAGAATATACTTTCATGCTCACATGAGCTTTGAAAGCACAGTCGAAGAAGAAAACTTGTCATTTATATTTCCCGATGTAACTGAAAAATTCAAACATTTTTAGAAACCTATCATTTCATAACTTTAC
>NW_006921712.1:8650649-8667039 GCF_000298275.1 Orycteropus afer afer
TTTTATGACTAAGATGTGCCTCACCTAAACCATGGTATTTTTCAATCACTTCATAAGCATATCAAAGTTGGACAATGGAAAAGGAAAACAGGAGAATTGATGGATTCAAATGTTGGCATTGGCAGAGAGTATTGAATATACTGTAGACTGTCAGAAGAATGAACTAAATTAGTCTAAAAAGAAATACAATCATATTACTCTTTATAATCAAAGATAGTGAGATTTTGACACACTTTAGACAAATCATCAGGAGAGATGAATATCTAGAGAAAGACATCATGATTGGTAATTTGCAGAGTGGGGGGCACGTAGGTGAAGGCAAGAGAGGATCTCAATGAGACAGGTTGACCCAGTGGCCTAACAGATGGACTTGAACATAGAAGCCATCATGGAGGTTATGCAGGACTAGGCAAGGTTAAGTTGTTATACATAAGGTCACTTAGAGCCAACTAGAGGTAAGTGACAATAAAAAATAACTTTTTTTTTTTTTTTTAAACCAGAAACTGTTTCTGGCTTGAAATTGACCTATTTGTTTGCTTTTTTTTTTTTTTTCCCCCATTAATCATTTCTGTTTCCCCTTTATATTAGGAATTATTATTGCTGCTGTTATCATGTGATCACCTAAATGGTTCACACAGAAAAAAACTCCCAATTTCCCCAAAACAGCAAAAGTTAACAGCATGGTGATGATATTTAAACAGAAAATTGAACTTGAAAGCTTCTAGGAGAAACATTAAAAAGTGCAAATATTGATTGGAAAATAATTTTCAATTTTTCTGGTACCATCTTGATTTTTCAAGATGAATTATGAAGTAATCATAAAGCAAGCTAATCAGAGCTAAAAATTCCATTTCTTTACCTTGAAATGATTCATAATTCTAAATATATTATAAGATATCATCCTAACATTTAATGATCTTTGATCTTGAGCAGATGCACTGAATTTGTTATCATTTTTTTATCAATTTTGAAAAGTCTTCAAGAAAGAATTGAACTTATTTGTCTTTTCTCAGATTTTAAACATTACACAAAGCACAAACACAAAACAAAACCCATTGCCATGAATCAATTCTAATTCCTAGTGACCCAGTAGGACAGGATAGAACTGCCCCATAGGGTTTCCAAAGCTGTATATACAGGACATGGAGGAAATGGATCAACTAAACTAATTCACTCAATCTAAATCAGTTTTCAATTGCATCCTTTTGCTTAGAAGCCAAATGTCTTAACCACTACTCCACCTGAGCTCCTTAGTTGCATCCTATTGGTGGATATTGTCCTAACTTATACATGGTGGTAAGAACTTTAAGTCATTGCATGAAGTAATTCACTTACTGCTTTTGAGCCAAAAACTCTATTGGCACTGTGGGTACAGTTGAATGAAACAGAACCCTTATGTCCTACATACACAAGATTTATTGAAAACAGCATGATAAATATTGTAATAGGGATTGGTGTGAAGATCAAGAAAGATAAGAAAGGAAGCTACTAAGAGCTGGAGGGGTTGGGTAAAGCTTTGTAGAAGGGATTTGAGCTGGTCTAAAAAGATTAATAGGCATTTTACCAGCCATTAAAATGAGTGGGAGAACAACCTAGATAGAAGAGTCTTTTCAAAAGCTGGGAGTGCAGAACAATTTTCCATAGCATTGTATCTGCTGAAGTTTGGTTAAAATATGTGAAGACTGGGATGGGGATAAGGAATTTAGAAGACATAGAAAAGTTTTGAGAAATATTAGAAAGGATTAGTCTACAATACCAGAGAGTTACAGCTATTCAACACATAATGAAAACAACAGGTATTTACACAAAGACATGACAAAAAAAAAATTTGCATTTCAGAGACTTTATCAGTACCAAAATGGAGTATTTATTGGAGTGGAATAAAATATAATATTAAAGATATTTTTTTCATGCTGAAAGTGATGTTGTGGCAGTGGGGGTGAAGGTGAATGGATGAGGTTAGATTAGGAGTGTTTATAAAACATGTGAATATGTTACAGTGCAAATAGAGTGTGAGACGAGGAGAGATAAAAGGCTCAGTAGTTGTGTGATGTGATGGTGTTTGATGAAGAAAGTGAAAAATAGAAGGAAAAGAACAGAGCTCATGGGAGAGATGAGATATAGAGAAAAAAGCACCAGCACTGTAGACTCGACTCTTAAATATTACTGATATCATATTAATCCAAGGAAGTAATACAATGTGCTATTGAGAACTTCCATGAAATTATTGACAATAAATATGTTATTAACATATCTTCAGTATAGAGCAAAGACATCTCAGTCCTTATGAGTTTACAGTCCAATAGGGAAATTAACATGACAACAAATAGCCACAGAGTGTAATAAGCAAATAAATAATGTAAAATATGAATCAACATTGACAATCATAAAAATACTTTCATCTCTAGCATATTTGTATTAGCTCTGCTATTTTTCATTCAGTTAAATGTAATTCTGTTGTACCCACTTTTTCATATATGGTGGGAAAGGAATGAGGTGAAACCGAATGCATTTTGTTGTTTTTAATAGAAACTTCTATAACACTTCCTATTATATAGTATCAGCATAGAGTTTTCTTATTAATGGAAGCGTTTGCCTAGGATAACTACTCAAAATACTACACATTTTAAGTAAAAATGCTGATGTGCAAAAATACTACTCTGAATATAAAGGTAAGCTTTTAAAACTTATCATCTTAAAATATTTCTAACTGTGATTTCTAGCATATGATAAACGTAGTAAATTATATATAGTAGTTTAGTTTAGTAATATTTCATTTTATTGACAAAATATTTGTGAGTAAAATTTCTAAATATAATGTAGTTTGGGGTATGTATGCTCTACTACATTAATGAATGTTAAAGCAAAAACAGAGATAACCCAGTTGGGAACACATATTTTTGATACTTTTTTCTGTTCTAAAGATAAAAAATAATTGACCTCAGTCCTTGCCCACCAGTAGCACACATTCTGTACCAGAAGAAAAATAACACATAGCAACAGTCAACATATTACATATTAAAGTGACAGCCATTCATTAATTCAACACACAATATTAAAAACTAAATATATTTTCCACATTTACACAAATGGACACAGTCTGGTTTTTCAGGGCTCAGAGTTTAGTTGGATGTCCTAAAATTACATTAAAGAGTCCTTGAGGAGAATATAATAGATGAACATTAACTTTTGAGGTGGCAAACAGAAAAAAATTCAGTGAGCTGGAGTTTTATGGTTACTTCTGCAGGGCTTCTGTGAAGGCAGGATAGTAGTACAGGGCAACCCATTTATAGGCAGCCACACAGCATGTAATATGGCTGCTTCTAAATGAGCCACCTGTACTTTCCAAAGTGCACATGGATCACCGTATATTAATGCATGTCATGCTTCGTTATGGATGTTTCTTTCAGTTTTACAAATAATGTAAACCACATATACATATATATATATATATACCCATTTATACAAACGAATATCTAGAAACAGAAGGACAATGAAATGAGTTCAACCAACCATATATTGCATTTAATTACATAGAATGTAGTTGGATTATGTTCAGAACATACTGCAAAACAGAGTAGTGGGTATTACCTGCAGAATAATTTAAGTAACCACATCTTTAATATGGTCTGTTTTATTTGTCTAGGAATAATATATCTTAACAAAAAAGCAACTCAACATACTTTTACTTTAAACTCTGAAATTCACTGTTTAAAACTCCTTGAATATCTCAAATATCTGATTAACTAGGGTTGATTCTTTAGAATTTAGATCTAGGAATTTGCATGCCTGATCCATCTTCCTGGCCAAATAAAAGGTTAAGAATTACAAATCTTCACAATACATACTTAAATCATGTAATATCCAAACAGGATATAAATTAAAACTAGACTGAATATAGGATTTTTAGCTTGTAAAATTACATATCAAAATGAAAAGCCAAAAGATAGAAAAAGGTGGCAAGTGAAAGACAGTTCAAGCAATGCATTCCAAACACATTAATTGAAATGTATCAATTATACTGTTACAGCTCTGGTGGTGTAGTGCCCAAGGCATTTGACTGCTAACCAGAAAGAAGGCTAGTGGTTCAAACCCACCAGCCACACCTCAAAAGAAAGACTAGGCAATCTAATTCTGTAGAGATATCACTTCGGACACCCAAGGAGGGGTCACTATTAGTTAGAACTTACTCGACATCAGTGAATATGGTTTTTTGTTTTGTTTTTTTATAGTTACATATTTTTGTCAATAGTATATATTTTCAACAATGATGTTTAAGATACTTGAGCATTGACTGCATATTGAATTAATTATATAATTATTATAGAATGTAAAAACTTTTCAGAATTTTTTTTTTTAGCCATATTGATTCAGAAAAATTGAATCCATTCAATGAAAATGGTGGGAAAAATGGAAGGAGGAAAATTAGGAACACATCAAAGTAATTAGCTTTTAAAACAATTATTGATGTGTAGGATAGGTTTCTCAGCACATAATTTTAATTTTAGGATTTCTCTAAATATCAATGATAACTACATTTCATATTAATCTTTTTAATGTAATAATATGCAAATTGACAAAGCATTTTTTAAATTTTAATAGAGAAATATGAGTTATAATTAATTCATTATTTTCACTCATGGATTTAAGTATCTACTAGATGCTCAGAAACCAAATGAATAACCTAAGGACAGATTTTCCAGGAACATATGTCAATGTAAATGATTACAAAAGAGATCTGGGATAACATCAAGATAAAAGGAGGGGCAGGTAACTAGTGTTTGTATAATACACACTCTGTGCTATGCAATGTGTCAAGCAGCTTTGTCTATGTTATCTTTTTAATCCTTAAATAATCTTACACAGTTGTTAAGGTTACAAGTCCTAAGCAAGACAAATCAGAGAGTTTTATCATAGTTGAAATAACTGGTGACAGTCAAGAAAAGTTCAGGCTCCTTCTAGGAGATCTCAGGCAAAACAGTTTAACAAACGGAGGACTTTCATGCTTCAAGTCAAGGAGTCAAAAGTCAAAATCTGAGAAAGCAGAAGTCAGGAGGAAGTGAGTTTAATGAACAAGGCCTTTGAAAGGAGTGACTTTGGATATAGAATGAATTCTATTTAAAGTGAACCCTTCTCTTACTCAGTCTTGGAAGAATCTTTCCTGTGAGTAGATGCACTGTTCTTATTGGTGAAAGTACTTTGTAAGCTAAGACCCATTCTGATAAACTTTTTGATGATAATTGTCATTTGCTAAGAAAGAGTCACTTGATTGTTCCAAAAACTTGATGTAATAAATAGGAATGACAATATATTTTTTTAAGTTTCATTGATGATGCACTAATTCATCAAAAGCACTTCTTCACTTACATATTAACCATTAATGCCTCAGAAACCCAAGGAGGGGTCGCTATGAGTCAAAATCGACTCAACAGCATATTACAACAACAATAAAAGTTTACAGTGTTGGATCAAGAAACACAATAAACACATCCATGCCACATTTAGCCATATCCAGATGAACATCACACTAACCCTCAAGAGGCAACTAGAGATAAGAACTGATTCCATTAACATTTTCCTTTTCTCTCCTTAGCTTATGTTTCTACTTACCAAAAAATGCATACATACATACACATATACATACATTTGTAAGTCAGGGAGAAAGGCATAGTGACCTATACTGAACAATTGCAAAAGACCCTGAGTAGAAGATGTAGAAGCATTGATGAATGAAATGATCCACAAGTGCAGACAGGTGGAGAACATGCTAATTTGGTGGCAAGTTGGGCCATGGGTACTGGAGCTAGTTAGGAGGAGTGGAGGATTAGTAAATAAGAAGAGACCTTTGAATTGTCAGTGATAATGTACTGAACTAAGTCCTAGAATTCATTTTCTTTTGCCTTGTGTTAAATGTGAATAGTAATGCTTATTTCTTCCTGTCCTCATATTGTACAGGTTTTCATAAGAAAGAGTAAAAGATTTATGAAAATACTTTGAGTTTTTCATAAGTAAACTCTGTGTAAATATAAAGGATTATCAACAAGACTTGAATTTATTGCTGCTGTTATTATTCATATGTTGTTATTTTTATTATTCTATAGCAAATAAATACAAAGTAATTGTTAAACTATATGCCATAATGTACCACCTCAAACAATATAGTGAAGTCATCAATTTTTTAGAAGTGACAGCCACAACTAGACCACTGCTGGCATATCACAGCATTAGGAAATAAGAATATGGGTTCTCATGTTCAATATCTGTCTTCCAAATAATTTCTGTATGAGTGACTGCCATCCATCCATCAGGCTAATTGTGACTCAGAAGTGCTAACCAGTCCTCACTCACCATGCTTTGGAGGCATTAATAATGTAAACCACCTAAGTACCATAGTTCAAATCTCATATTGCAGCACTGATTTAAAATACTTTCCACTTGACTTTTTCCGCACATGATACAAGCTTGCATACATGCTAAATATAAGTCATTAAATAACAAAACAAAAATGCAGAACAAAATAAAGGAATTAAGCAAAGATTTTCCTAAACAAGGCAAAGCTCAGTTACTTCAAAATTCAATTTCTTTCAATATTAAACTCTAGCCAAACTCACTGCTGTCAAGGAGTTTCTGACTCACAGTGACCCCTCCTTGGATTTCCAAGACAGTATCTCTACAGAAGTAGATTGTCCAGTCTTCCTTCCAAGGAGTGGCTGGTGGGTTTGAACCACCAGCCTTTCTTTCAATATCGGCACCCTTTTACAAACACCAATGAATTTCAAAGACATCTACAACTCTGAAAATCTTAAAATAATATTTGACTTCCTCAATTCCTTTCTTCCCATGAAACTAGTTACCAAAGTTTGTCAAGTGTTCCTTGCTCTATCTCTCAATATGTCCACTTCTTCTAATTTTCATTTCTGTAGTCCTAGTCTTTCTCACAGGAGCTCTGGTAGCGTAGTGCCTAAGGCACTTGACTGCTAACCAGAAGGCTGGCAGTTCAAACCCACCAGCCACTCCTTGGAAGCGAGATAGGGCAATCTACTTCCGTAGTGATACTGCCTTGGAAACCCAAGGAGGGGTTGCTATGAGTCGGGTCCAACTTGACGGCACATAACAACAATCTTTCTCACATCACACCTCGATTGCTATAGCTTCCATCTAAGAGATTTCCTGAAGGATCCCCTATGAGATTCAGGTAAACACTGATTCTAGTCAGAAGTATCTACTGATCCTATGGTCCATACTTACTTCTTGTATACAAGTTAGTTATCATATATCATCCCATTGATGATGTCATAGAAATCCAAATAACTATCAAATGCCTGTGTGTCAAAATTCATGAAGATGAGGAAAAATAATTGTTTTGAATATTCATATTTTTAAAGCAAAATTAAGAATACCAAAACATACAAATCAAAATCAGAAATAAAACAACTTGTGATCCACTACCCATTATTTCTTTTCTGACAAGACATGTCTCTGTGAGTCTCAGGAATGATCCTTGGTATGCTTGATTTATCTGTGACTTTGACTAATGTAATAATTATTACTTTTTTTCTTATTTTCACTACGTAAGAATAGAAAATATTCTGTTATCATTCCTCCCATAAAATTTTACATTTGGTGATATCATCTATTGGCCTTCATTTTATTTCACACTTAAGTCATATGCTTTTAGCTGAATCTTTACAATGCAATTATCTATGTTGTCCTTCTCTATCTCCTTTAGTCTCCCTCAAAGTAGTAGCAGCTAACAAGATATTCATCAATCCTGAAATATCAGAATAAATAACAAGGTATTTCAATGACCTAATTGTCATATATATAAAAAATAAACAACAATATAAAAATAATTCAGAAAATAAGCATCATGAAGAATTATGCAAAGCTATATGAAGTACTTTTGAGGACCTGAAGCTAGTCCTAGAGTGAAGAGTTTACAAAGGTTCCTGTAAAATTGCCCCAGGGAAGATGACAGTGAATTAGATCACCAGGGAGACCTATGATTCTTGTTAGACATTTCTCACCTTGCCATAGAGGTCAAGGATACAATAGACTCATTATCAATCTTTGAAACACTGTAAACTCTTAAATTTTAAATCCTGTGATGACATCTATGTTAATAGGTAGCAAAGATGATAAAACATCCAATTAGAAGTCAATCTACCTGGATTATATGCCAATCTCTATATCTAACTTGCTTTTTGATATTGAGTAAATCAAGTAAGTATCACTTTGTGTCATTTTCCTTCCTTAAAAAGGTCTTAATAATCCCCTCTACTTTCCTCCCTCTGAGAAATGGATGAAGATTTATGTGCTGTTTTAAGGCATCTTAACCATGAGGCAGCCTAAGGCAGCTGGCTTTTTTTTTTTTTTTTTTTCCAGAGCATAGCAAATTGACAAAATGTACACCAAGACTTTCTTATGTATTATAAAGTTTAGTCCAAAGTTTTTTTCTTAATGATATTTTGCAATTATTAAACATTTATTTTGATGGTTTTCTAAAATGCACAATGCAAAATATCAATTTATACCTTTGGGTTAAGTATTATATTATAGATGACATTACCAAAGATGGGTGTGGTGTTCTTCTTTATAAAATGTCCATCTAATTGTATAAATAAATACTGTGCTAACTTCTAGGTACTTCCTAAGGGCCCATATCTCTATTGTATCTGAATTACTTGGACTGGCTTGTTCTATCATGATAGTTCCACAGAAAATCATTCTATTTTGAACAATGTATTATATGTAGCATAGTTCTACATTTTTTTCTTATAGAAGCATAGTAAAATTGTAATTTTCAGAAATCTTACAAAGATGTTAGCTCATAAAAATTTTATGACTAAGTCTATATATACTAGTTGGAAAGGTTTACAATAATATAATAATATAAGCATATGATAATCTATTTTCATTGATATTTAAGTTTGTCCTCTTTATAACCCTGCCTTTTTATCATAAGTTCTCCAAGTACAACTTAAATTATCTCCTAATATATGTTTTTTTTAAATATATTATTTTTGAAAACAATTAGAAATCATTGCTTTTTACTGTGACAGTTAAGTGTCACTATGCTATACTTGATAAGAATTCATCAGAGAAATGTTTCAATTGGATCTCCTAAATTAAAATGTAAATAAATCTAGAAATCTAGAAATTTAGGTATATTAGAGGGAATATACCTAAATGTTTGAGCATATAGCAATAATTTTTAGTTAAAAACAAAAAGCAACTTTGTCAGATTTAAATAGTTAGAGAGTTTTATCTTAATAAAATTATAAAGTAAGTAAATTTCAGCTTTTTGATACTTAGCTCCAGGCCTCATTTTCTCTGTGCACTTGCTTTTGTCCTTTCTGTGTGCCCATATTCATTCTATTGCTTCTGGAAATTCACTGTAAAAATTCATTATAACCCAGATCTTTAACTGGGTCACCTTACCTAGTCCTAGCCCATGAAACATCAGTTTTCCACAAATGAGGTGTTTTAGAAACCAACCAGTCAGTTGAGCTTCCAGACTCCAGATACTATTTTAGTCTTATATAGGAGGAAAATTCATCAACTTTTTCAGACTCACAAAGGGTCATCTTTGTGAGGTCATGCCATGTTTAGGCATACTATTGGCTATCATTAAGATTCAGTTCCAAAATCCAAGCCACACATTTTCCATAAACTCAGGCCCCATCCTGGACTCTAGTTCAATGAAATAGATTAAATGGATTTCTTTACTCTGTATGTAAGTTTCTGAGGTAGTACTCTCCCTGTATCCTAAATTTCTCTAAATATGGACAGCAGTTCTTTATTTTTCTTATGGACTTCCCCAAATTCCTACAGCCTACCTTTATGTTGACATACTTCTCTGTTCCTTGACATACATCTGCTTCTACTTCTGAATACTGTCTAATTCTGAACACTTTTATGATTTATTCTCCTATTAGAATATTTTGTGATCTAATTTTGGGCTACTCAATACCAAATGCTCGCCTGTACTTACCACAGCATTCTGTCTGTTGCTAAATCCACTGCCATCAAATTGATTCTATTACACCTTTCAAATAACAGATGCTGATTCTTATGTGATTCTTCCTCCTAACACTTGCAACCAAGTTTATTTCTGTTTTTAATAGCCCAGCAATGAAAAATTAATCCCATATCTCATCCAAACTATTTATCTTAGCATATATACCTGAGTTTTGTGAAAAAAATACAGTTTATGTGATTCATAGTCATATTAGATCTGAGTAATAATAAATGCAAAACATTAACAGAGGATAAAGTTCATGTGAAATCAATGAAAAAAAAATAAGAACTGAAGAAAATGTTGGCATATTTCTCATATATATTTTCAATAAAGAACATGGAAAAAAAACAACTTGAATTAAACTGTGGCATTTAGATGTATAAGCCACTTTTTAAATAAAGCATATTAAACTTTTTAATAAAAGCCAAAAAAAAAAGATCATAAGGGTATTATATTTCTATTTCTGAATGAAACTTCAATTACTGTATTAATACAGGTTGCTTGAGCTCAGTTAAAATATGCTGGGATTTTATCAACAAAGATCAAAGGGAGTCAATGAAAGACAGTATCAGGCACAATATGGAGATGGAGAAAATCAACCTAAATACAGAAGCTGCCTCTGTTCATAGGGACATGCAAGACCAGGTACTTGAAGAGAGAAAGGAGACATCATAGTGCTCAAAAGGGCATTCAAAATGGCTTTCTTCCCTCCACAGAAATGTATCAGTAACAAAGGAATTTCAACCAGGTAGTGACCCTGAGGAGCAGCTACAGACTCCTCAAGAGATATTTAAAGTAAGCAAGGGGAGTGATGACAGACAATCAGACCATTGCAGCAGGATTGGTATCACTTATTTGTAGAGTGACAATGTCCAGTTCCTTCTCCTGGAATAGGAATTGATTGTACCTCCAGTACTACTTCTCACCAATCTTCCCTTCTCTTCCTACCTCCACACATATTGGAAAACTTGAAAGTTTCCAGAAGCACTGGGCTCTCATCCTTCTCTCTGTCTGCACAAAGATTTTTCTGTATCAGGGAAGCCTCTTTCATTTTCCTTTTTGCTTGGTTAACTTGTACACATCTCTCAACACTAAGCTCAGGTATTATATCTTTTAGAAAACTACTCTACTTCCCACTTTATGTTATGACACTTTGCTTCATTTTTGAGATTTTCAACTTTTTCAGTTGAACACCTATTACTTAGTGGGTGATCAAAAATATGCATTAAATAAAGAAATGGAATGATTTGTTAATTGGTAGAAAATGCATAAATGTTTATAAAAATTTTGTGAAATGCATACTTTTGTGCAAATGATAGTTGGTTGTGACATAAGACTTCTAACATTATAGGATTCAGAATGCCAATTACCTTTAAATAGCTCTATTTGTACCTTCATCTTAAATAATTTCCATTACAAGTTGGAAATATATTCAAGATATTATCCCTTGAGACTATAATTTTAGTCAGTTACTGCAGAATTTCTTATTTCAAATTAGGGACAATAAGGGACTTATGGTTAAAATATAACTTAATCATTTAAATTCTGATTTCAAACTGAGGAAGAAACAAACTCTGATGCCAGTGTAAATAATCATGTAGCAAGAGACACTGATCAAAATCCCACATACTCTTTCACATTTGCTAACAGTGGTCACTGAGAGTAAGGATTAATATTCTGTTAAACAAACAAATAAACAAACAAACATAAAACAGAATGGCAATGGAATATAACATATATGTTAAGCTCTTGAATTTTGAGTCATATTAATTGGATTTTTGACTGAACGTTGCTACTCACTAGCTATAAGACTTTAAGTCTCTGTGTCTTTAACTTGAAAATAGAAACAATCCTTGTACTTTCTTCATAGAATTATTCTGGAGATATAATAAGGCAATGAATATAAATTACCTGGCACATTGTTAGTGTTCAGTGATATATTAATCAATACTACTCTTAAGTACATTAAGTATCCCAAAGGACACTGTTGAAAGTTTCTCTTGAATATCTTGTTTGGAAGAAACTTGTTCTTCAGGGCACTATGTCTTATTTGAAGGTTAATGTGTTACTGATATGTTTAATATAAATTATTCCTAACTTTTATGCAGGTATATGTCACTTAATGTTCACTTGGACAACATCCAATTGTCTATATTTCCCTGGTCCCATAAGTTTTTTTCTCTTTTTTTAAGGGAAAGCAGCTTTCCTTTTATTTATTACTTTCCCCTAATGGTTTTAAATATTCCAAACCCAGAATCCTGCAGCAGTGGACCAAGAGCAGGACACAGACAAGTGAGGCAGAGGCCATGACTTTAGGCATGGGTCTCTTGGGCTTTGTCCAGTGGGCAAGTGGTGGCAGGAGGGAGCTGTAGGCTCTGAGCTGTTCCTATTGTTCAAGTGGGGGAGCAGCAGGCAGGATGGAGGACCCTCTGCCCTCTCAGCCACTGGTGCTACCATTCTCTGCTTTCCACCAAGAGCTTCAGCAGCAGCAACACCAGCAACCATGAAAACAAGGACAATTGGAAGCAGTCTTCCTTAAGGTTTTAATATAATATTTGAACAACATTCAAATCACATAATGTCCTACTCACAGAATGTATTTTGAACACTAAACAACGCATACTTGTATATAAAAACTAATTTATTTTGATGTATAAATTTTTTCACATGAGCAAAATAGGAGTACTTGCTTCTCAGAAAAATATTCATAGAGAAAGTATTGATAGATAGATAGATATGATATTACAGATAAAAATCTGTACCTACTGAGGTGTATATTCAGTGTTTTGACCACAGATACATTCTAAGATTATTGTTTGACTGAGTGGCATGAAAACAATTGTTTTTCCTTTAAGTCCATTTCAAATCATAAATCAATTATATTAGAATAGGAACTTTCTTTGTAAGTCTTCCTGCTGCTTAGAGAGAAGGGAAAGTAAGGCCTATTGTGGACTTGCCTGAGGCTCATCATACAAGTTTAAGAATCTATGCAAGTGGGACTCTAATTACCGGTTGAGAGAAAAGAGAAGAAGAAACACCAAAGGAAAGACTAAAACTACAGGTAGCTGCAAGCTTTGGAGACATATGAGAAGATTAAAAAAAAAAAAAATGTATCTATAGTGATACAGAAAATGAATATACAACATATATTTTATTTGCAGACAATGGACACATAATTATGAACTGAAGCATTTCCTGGAAATTGAAAAATAAAAGCACATGTAAACCATCAAATTTTACATTTTCTAAATAAAATCACACTTTATATCTGCAAGTAGAAGTGTGTGGGAGTATGTGCACATACACATATACACTTTATTTTTTAAATCTAACTAAAGATACTTGTATAATGATCTATGTAATTATTATAAAATGAATTTAAATATAACATTCCAAGATAGAAAAATGTGATGGAAAGACTCTTAAGTGATCCCCAATAATTTCTGATTGATTAGATACCAACCACTAAAGCCAAAATTGAAGAAATTGAGATTTTTTTTTTTTTACAAATTTCTGCAGTCTGAAAATAACCAAATATGTGATTGAAATATATTGATTATTATGGGTGTTTGGAATGCAAACGTTAGAAACAAAGAAGTATCAGTAGTTAGAAAATACGGATGTACTGACAGAAATGACCCCAGAGACTGCATGATAGACTTTTGCAAGACCAATGACTTATTCATAGTAATTACCTCAGTTCCTTTTTTAAACAATATAAATGACAGGTATACATGTGGATATCACCAGATGGAATACATATGAATTAAATTGAACATTTCTGTGGGAAGAGGTGATAGAGAAACTCAATATCATCAGTCAGAACAAGGTAAGAACCTGACTGTGGAACAGACTATCAAATTGCTCATATGCAAGTTCAAGTTGAAGCTGAAGAAAATGAAAAAAAAATCCATAAGAGCCAAAATATGACCTCAATTATATACCAGCTGAATTTAAAGACCATCTGAGCAAGAGGTTTGACACATTGAATACCAATGACCGAAGACCAGACAAGTTGTGGGGTGATATCAAGAACATCATAAATGAAGAAAGCTAAAGGTCATTAAAAAGATAGGAAAGGAAGAAAATACAAAATGGATTTCAGAAGAGACTCTGAAATATGCTTTAGAATAGAGAGTAGCTAAAGCAAATGGAAGAACTGATTAAATAAAAGCTGAACAGAAGATTCCAAAGGACTGCTCAAGGAAACAAGGTAAAGTACTATAATGAAATGTGCAAGGACCTGGAATTAGAAAATCAAAAGAGAAAAAACATACTCAGCATTTCTCAAGCAGAAAGAATGGAACAAAATATTCAATCCTTGGGTTGCAATACTGAAGGATTCTGTGGATAAGATATTGAACAATGCAGGAAGCATCAAAAGAAGATGAAATGAATACATAGTCACTTCAAAAAAAAAAAAAAAAAGAAAGAAAAAGTTTCAGTCAATGTAAAATCATATCAGGAGGTAGCATATGATCAATAGCCAATGGTATGGAAGGAAGAAGTCCAAGGTACTCTGAAAGCATTGGTGGAAAACAAGGCTCCAGGAATTGACAGAATACCTACTGAGATGTTTCAACAAAGGGATGCAACATTGGAGATGCTCACTCATTTATGCCAAGATATTTAGAAAAAAGGCTACTGGCCAAAAACTACAAGATATCCTTATTGTGTCCATTGCAAAGAAAAATGATCCAACAGAATGCAGAAATTACTGAACAATATCATTAATATCATATGCAGGTAAAATTTTGCTGAAGATAATTCAAAAATGGTTGCAGCAGTATATTGACAGAGAACTTCCAGAAATTCAAGGTGGATTCAGAAGAGGATGTGGAATAAGCAAAGTCATTGCTGATGTCAGATGGATCTTGAGTGAAAGGAAAGAATATCAGAAAGATGTTTACCTGTGTTTTACTGACTATGCAAAGGCATTTGACTGTGCAGATCATAACAAATTATGACTAGCATTGCAAATAATGTGAATTTCAGAACACTTAATTGTGCTCATGAGGAACCTATACACACAACAAAGGGATACTCTGTGGCTGAAAATTAGGGAATCTGTGCATTAGGGTTGTATCCTTTCACATTTATTCAATCTATATGTTGAGCAGATAATCCAAGAAGCTGCACTACATGAAGAAGAACTTGAAATTAGGATTAGAGGAAGACTTATTAACAACTTGCTATATGAAGATGACATAACCTTGCTTGCTGAGAGTGAAGAAGAATTGAAGCACTTCCTGATGAAGATAAAAGACTATAGCCTTCAATATGGAATACACCTTAACATAAAAAAGAAAGAGAGAGAGAAAGGAAGAAAGAAATCCTTACAACTAGACCAATAAGCAGCATCACGAAAAATGGAGAAAAGATAGAAGTGGTCAGGGATTTCATTTTACTTGGATCCACAATCAAAAAAGCAGACTAATATTGCACTGGAAAAATCGGCTGCAAAGCAGCTCTTTAAAGAGTTAAAGATTAAAGATGTCATTTTGAAGACTAAGATGTGCCTGACCCAAACCATGATATTTTCAATCACCTCCTATACATGTGAAAGCTGGACAATGAATAAGGAAGAGTGAAGAAGAAATGATGCATTTGAATCATGATGTTGGCAAAGAATACTGAAAATATCATCATAGACTGCCAGAACAACAAACAAATCTGTCTTAGCAGAACAGCTGGAAAGCTTCTTAGAAGCGAGAATGGACAAACTTCATCACACATACTTTGGCCACGTTTTCAGAAGGAATCAGTTCTGAACACAGATATAATGGTTGGTAAAGGAAAGGGTCAGTGAAAAAGGGGTAGACCCTCGATGAGATTGACACAAAGGCTGCAATGATGGGCTCAAGCAAAGCAAAACTTGTGAGGATGGCACAGGACTGGGCTGGGTTTCATTCTGCTGTACATAGGGTTAGGGTTGCTATGAGTTGGAGCTGACTTGATGGCACCTAACAATAACAACGATCTCCACAACCTTGTTATAATCCCTTCTTCTTACATGTGGGTAGGACTTACTTATCAGTGCAAAATGACAAAGGTGGAACTGTACTGAAGAAGTAATGAAGGCCATATATCAATTGATTTTGAGTAAATTAAAAGGTGAGTTATCTTGGGCTGGCCTGACTTAATAGATGAAAATTCTTAAGAAAGGGGTTGGGCCTTCTCTGAGCGAGGGGACCTCCCATTGATCTTAAAGCAGCAAACCTCTATGAACTAAAGTGTCCACAGAGAGGACCATAAGGTAAGGATTTTAGGCATCACCTCGAGCTGATAACTTCAATCCCACAACACAAAGAACTAAATTCTATCATCAACCACATAAATTTGGAAGAGAACCATAGCTTAAGATGAAGG
>NW_006921712.1:8667489-8669265 GCF_000298275.1 Orycteropus afer afer
AGTTTCACATGAGGAGAGCCGAAAGCAACACAGTATGGTTGCCATAGTTTAAATCTTCAGTGAAACATAAAAACAAACAACAAAAAAAATACCTGTTCCTGTTAGTATGGCATCATGTGTAATTTGGTTCTTTTCTTGATTCTATCCCTTGTCTTCCCTTGTTTATAGCACAACCGTAAATAACTTTTAAAATACTTCTATTGAATGAAATCCTACTTGACATGGTTTTCAAGACTACAGTACATGATAAAAATTGAAAACGTGATGAATGCTCTTCATTATTTTTCTTTATTTTAAAACAAATTTGAAACAAAAAGAATGATATCTATTGCTGGTTGCTCATTTCTACAAAGTGAACTATCCACTCATAATCTCTTTTGATTATAGTCTTTTATTCATTTTATTTGCCATAAAATAAAAAAAATTTAAAAAATATCACCGCTGTCAAGTCGGCCCCAACTCATAGTGACCCCTCCTTGGGTTTCCGAGGCGGTATCACTACAGATGTAGGATTGCCCAACTTTCCTTCCGAGGAGTGGCTAGTGGGTTTGAATCGCCAGCCTTCTGGTTAGCAGTCAAGTGCTTTAGGCACTACACTACCACAGTTCAGAGGCAGTATCACTATGGAAGTAGATTGCCCAACTTTCTTTCCCAGGAGTGGCTGGTGGGTTTGAATCGCCAGCCTTGTGGTTAACAGTCAAATGCCTTAGGCACTACACCACCAGAGCTCCTATTGTTTGCCATAGTAAACTTTATTTTATAGATAAATAAATAGTCTATTTTAAAATAGTACTGATTTCAAACCACAATTGAGAATGTTTGGAAAATTTGTGCATAACTTTATTGTAAAATTAATTTCTGGAATTTGTACTTGACAACTGCTAGTTAGCTTGTGTGGGATTTCTAAAATTAAGTTGTCAATGAAAAATATGAATCAATTACAAAATGAGCACATTGCAGTGCATTCAAATCTTATTCATAGTCAGTGTGGTTAAGGATTAGAAGAATCTGCATTTGAAACAGGCAGAGTGACTCCTGACATACCTAGGTGGAGACAAGATTGGTCAGGGAGGTGCCAAAGAAAATGACATCAATGGATTCAGGCAATTATTTCTCTTTATCAATCCATGATTTGAAGGACTTCACATTATAGAATCTCACTTATACTCTTCACATTCAGGTTTATTTTCAGTAATGGTTGCAAGTAATGTCTGTACTGTTCTCTCAATATTTTTGTCTAGTCTTGGAACCTGACAATGCTTTGCATTTCTTCATTGGCCTTGAAAATACATTTACATCCAGAAGCATTCTCTCATTTATAATTGTGCAGTTAATGTTGGTGTCACTTTAATTCTATCAGCAGGTTAATGAAATCAAGATAATAGCTGCATAATTTTATGACTCAAGGCTTTCACTTGCTCATCCATATGATACATTGTAGTTCGTTCAAAAATCACTTGTCAATTGCTAAATCATCCCACCTCCAGCACTTAGTTACTATGGCAAACAAAATGAATAAAAGACTATAATCAAAAGAGATTGTGAATGGATAGATTGTTTTGTAGAAATGAGCAACCAGCTATGGATATTATTCTTATTGTTTCAAATTATGTTTGTAGTGGGACTTTCTATGTTTCTCTCTAGTAATCTTAAAATAGTGATTATTGCCAGGCAATCTGCAGATACACAACATAGGTTATATACAGAGCACAGGGCAAATGTATTTTTAAACCATTAAGTCATTCTTCAGCAGCTCTGACATCTTTAATATGAACA
>NW_006921712.1:8671390-8675014 GCF_000298275.1 Orycteropus afer afer
CTATGAGTCGGAAACGACTCGACGGCACTTAACAACAACAACAACAACAACAATTACCATCACTCTCTTTGGGTTCATCTCATATGAATTGTTTCACATTCTGTTTAAGAATAAAGTTAAGGTTAAGTTTCTATTTATTGAGTACCCTCTGTGGAGCAGATATAGGGCTGGGTAGTCAATAAATGATCTCTAATCTTCACAACAAACTACAAGTGGTTTATAGTATTTCTACTCTATCAATGTGGAAAAAGGCCCATAGGGGTCAATTAACCTACTGGAGTTCACACAGCAAAAATTAGAACAGGTATTTGACCCAACGCTTCTCTGACTCCAAAGCCATGACTTTCCTGGCCACTTCTCATTGAATTTTATATATTTATTTATTTACATAGGAATATAGGTAATCTCTGGGCACAGAAAGAATTCTCCCATGACCCTGTATGTGTAATTTAGTTCAAAACACTGAAAATTTTCAATTACAAATCAACTTCTAGTACTTATTGGCTGTATAATTTGGGGCAAGTTTTTCCATAGCTCTGTATCTAAAAGGGGGCTGATAAACATCAGTATTAAATCAGATCCCATAGAGAGTGCCTAGCAAGTGAGTTATAAAGAATATTAAGTGATTTCCTCTCCCATCCAGGGTATTACAAGTATTTCCAAGACCCTTAACTATCACAACTACCTGTATTTGTTAACACAGACTGTGAGAATTTTTCTGATAGGAGACATGTATAATTCTCCACTACTCATTTTCATACTCTACTCCATTTACATAGAAATATGAAAAAATATCAACAATAATATTTATTATACTACTTTGATGTTTTAAAGCACGTTTGTATTGGTTTATACCAAAGTTTATATATGATTACACAAGATAAAATATTATCATTCCTATTTTGCAGTTAAAAAGATTGATAGTTAAAGAAAGTTTAGCAGCTGGGATTTAGCAGAGTCAGGAATTGGACCAAAGATTTTACATTCAAAATCCAGAGCTTTTTACTTTACCACAGTGCAAGTTGCACTTTAAGCTCCTCTTCTTTATACATAGCACCCTCATTCCTCCACACAACATATGATAATTGATGGACTGCATTCCTATTGAGGGTAAGAGAACTGTACTCACAAAGATCCAAACTTTCATGAACAGGCTGTGATTCTGTATATAAATGAGATGTCTTACTATCATTCAGACTGTGTTTTGACTTCTAAGACTGAGAAAAATTTATTTCCATTTACCAGGACCAAAGATGCCCAGGAGAGGGTTTGATGAGCTATTGTTGCCTTCCATCCCTGCCCCTAAGACATAGTCTGACTAAACTACCAAAAACACTAGGGTAACAATAAAAATAGAAAAATCAGACACAAGATGTTGAAGCATTAATAACATGCTCTATCCTGATCAACCATCTCCTAATTTATGGCAAAGTCTTCAATAAATAAAACTTTCAAGGAGAATAAATAAAACTGTTTCAAATCCATGTAGCATATTGCATTTAATGCAGTAAATTTCATTTTATTCTAGGTGACTTTTTTTTTTTTTAATTCTGATTTGGGTAAAAGTTTACAGAACAAATTTGTTTTCCGTACAGCTCTGGTAGCATACTGCCTAAGGCACGTTACTGCTAACCAGAAGCCTGGCAGTTCAAACCCACCAGCCACTCCTCGGAAGAAAGATGAGGCAATCTATTTCCGCAGTGATATTGCCTCGGAAACCCAAGGAGGAGTCACTATGAGTCGAGTCCGACTTGACGGCACATAACAACAACAACAGCTCATGTACACTTTGTCTCATGACTACAATTTTCCACAATGCAACATCTCCCTTCCTACTTCCTCCTCATAGTTATCTCTTCCCTGTATCCTTCCCTCCCATGCACTCCTGTGCTCTGAGCTGACTTTCTGTGCATATACAGGCTTTCTATTCTCCTATATTGATCTTTCTAAGGAGTATATCTGTTGTTGTTGTTATGTGCCATTAAGTCGGGCCTGACTCATAGCGACCCCTCCTTGGATTTCCAAGGCAGTATCACTACAGAAGTAGATTGCCCAACTTTCCTTCCAAGAAGTGGCTGGTGGGTTTGAACCACCAGCCTTCTGGTTAGCGGTCAAATGTCTTAGGCACTATGCTACCAGAGATCCCTGGAGTATAGCTAGCTAATGTAAATGTTCAATTCATATGCCTGTCTTTTGTTTGAGTGTATCTACCTAATGTAAATGTTCAGCTCATAAGCCAATCTTTTATTTGGCTGGAATCCACAGGACTGGACTAAATTCCAGACCTGAAGGGCAATGAGGGGCCATAGTCTTAGGAGTTCTACCACACTCTATCAGACCAGCAAACCTGGTCCCTTTTATTTATTTAGGATATTGAATTTTGTTCCACATTGTTCTCCCACTCTATAAAGGATCTCCTACATAGATACCCCTCCAAGTGGTTGACAGTGGTAGCCAGTCACCATCTAGTTCTTCTGGTCTCATAGTCATATAGGATGAGGATTGTGTGGTGTACCAGTCCCTTGGATTAATTGTTTCCATGTGTCTTTGGTTTTCTACATTCTTCTTTGCTCTGGATGAGGAGAAACCCATTGTTGCATCTAGATGGCTGCTTATAAGCTTTTAAGATCCCAGTCTCTACTTGCCAAAGTAGGATGTGGAACAATGTTTTGTGTGGTATGTTATGCCAATTGAGCTCGATATCTTCTGCAACCATGGTCATGAACCCACAGGTCCAACTACTTGCTCCCTCTGGGTAGCTAGGTGTGGCCAACAAGTGAGTACAACCTTGTCCCTTGTCAGCTGTACTATCTACCTGGGAATTCTTACAGAACAAACAAGTACACTTGTAGAAAAATTGTCTGCCAACCCTATACATGGTCATGGGCACACTCCCCTCTTGCATAGATATACCTAATCATTAAGGCTGTCCACCCCACTATGCACCTGTAGATCAACATTTTCCATCACTGAAAATGCTGTACCATGTGTAAAAGGGTTCATCTTTGTTGTCTGTACCTCCCATGCACCTCTCTATGTCTTCTTCTTCCTCAGTGCCACCAAGTTGATCACTCACATTTGGTACATAGCCTTTCCCTTCACCCAAATCAATACTTGTCTCTCCCTATCTAGCAGTATTTTCTCCCCTCCCCTCCCATCCCTGGTAACCAACAAAGAAAATTTCCTTCCATATATAAACCTTTCCTTGACTTTTTACAGTAATGGACTAATACAATATTTGTCATTCAGCATAATGTCTTCCAAGTTCATCCACATTATGTGGAGTTTTATAGATTTTATATTATTCTTCATGGTTGCATAGTATTCCATTGTGTGTATGTAACATAGTTCAGTTATTCATTCTTCTGTTGATGGGCACTTAGATTATTTCCATCTTTTTGCTATTGTAAATAGTTCTGCAGTGGACATGGATGTGCATATATCTGTTCTTGTCTTAGCTCTTATTTCCTTAAGATATATACCTAGTAATGGAATGGCTAGGTTAAATGGTATTTCTATTACCAACTTTTTAAGGAATCACCATACCGTTTTCCACAGTGGTTGTATTATTTGACAGGCCCACCAGCAGTGTATGAGAGTTCCAATCTCTCCACATCTTTATCA
>NW_006921712.1:8675899-8680050 GCF_000298275.1 Orycteropus afer afer
ACAAGCATGTGTGGAACTGCAATAGCCATATGAGGTCCAATAGAGGCTTAAGGTAATGAACTGAAGCAATCTTCCTAGATGAGGGAGGATGTGAAAATATACTGATGAAGCCTATAACCTATCTCAATCCAGGCACATGGTTTCCAGAGCATATCATCATTCTTAACTGTTATCTGAAAAGCAAAGGGGAAGTCAGGATTCTGGAATCACGTCAGTAACTCTTACTCAAGTATAAATCCAGTTGTTGAATTTCCAATATATGGGAATTTACTTTTGAACACATTTTGCAAAAGCATGAGAATATGGAGCAAATTTTTCACTAATGAGTTATTCCAATTAAAAGTAGCTGGAGGGAAAATAAGAAGCAGTGACTACTAGGATTAGAAAAGTAATCAGACATAGTAGAGAGATGTAGTATGATATGTTTTCTGTAAAGCAGACTTGAGAGAGGTTTTATTGAGCTTAGTAACTTCCAGATTTAGAAGAGCATTGAGGATGATTTAGAGATGCACATAGGAGACACTGAAGAGCCCAAACCAAAGCTTTCTGTTCTTTACTGATGCCCAATGGCAGGAGGGTATTTTGATTGATAAAATAAGGTTAAAAACCCATTGCCTACCATCAATTCCAACTCATAACAACACTATAGGACAGAGTAGAACTGCCACATACAGTTTCCAAGGCTGCAAATCTTCACAGACTCCAACAGCCACATCTTTCTCCTGTGGAGCATCTGTTAAGTTTGAACTACTGACCTTTTGGTTAGCAGCCAAGCACTTAACCACTGCACCATCAGTAATGAAAATAAGCTTAGGCTACAAAAATATGTTTACTGGCAAGATGAATGATGTAGGTGTACATGGGGATGATGTAGGTATAAATGGGAATATTCCCTTAATTATGTTAAACTCAGAAAAGTTATATAAAGGCTTTTCAAACACTTTTCCTTGACAAGTATCCACATTCCTCTATCACTTTAAGACCACTATACCTAGCCACCAACGTCAATTCAATTCTAACTCATAGTGACCTCCACAGAGTTCCCAAGGTAAATCTTTATGGAAGTAGATTGCCTCATCTTCCTCTTGTGGAGTCCCTGGTGTGTTTGAACCACCAAACTTACAGTTAGTAGCCAAATGTCTTACCTGTTGTAGAACCAAAGCTCCTTTTAAGACCACTGTAGCATCTAGGAAAAGGCACTCTTGTGCCACATTGGTTAACACATTCTCCTTCTAACCAAAAGGTAGATGATTTCAAACCACCAGCTTCCCCGCAGAAGAAAAATGAAGCAGTCTGCTTCTGTAAAGATTTACATACAGCCTTAGAAATCCTACAGGGCAGTTCTACTCTATCCTACAGGGTCATCATGATTCAGAATTGACTCAATGGCAGAGGGGTTTTATAGCATCAAGAAACTGTGAATTAACAGTTTCCAGTAAAATAATTTTTAAAATATTGAACATATTAATGTAGAAGGAAAAAAAATCACAATAGTGTGCATTTAATCCACAAGGAAAACAAAATGACTTTTATAAAACTTTGAAACTTTCTGAGGGTGAAATCCTGAAAAGTGGAATTCTAGTAAAGAAACAATATAACTATAAATCAGTTTTGTATTTTCAATTGTTGCACTTTTATTATTTAAATTATATAATTACTATGCTCTCTGTTTAGTGAGACCTTTAAATTGTTATTTTCACAAAACTAAAAAATTGGTTTTCTCATGATGTCAGTCCCTTAATCCTACTCTTCCCCAAAGTCTTATACCCTTTAGCTGTGATTTCTCCTACCAAGGAGGTATTTGAAGCAATTACTTTTCTTTTTTGGCACCTGGATTAGCTCTGTGTCTGTGGGATAACTGTTACTTTTCCCAGGACTGCAGTTTCTCATCTACCAAATAAAGGGATTAATCTTGATGATCATTAATATAATTTTATGCTCAAAATTCCAAAATCTGAATACTTTATGTCATGGTATGGGGTGTCATAAAGATTTGGTGAAGGTTTGAACTGCTTATATATTTAAAAATTTTTGTTTGCTTGATTAATTGTTATTAGTTATCCACAGGAAATAGCCACAATGTTCACTGTATTTGTTTAGAACTAAGTATGTTGGAAATGTCAGTCATCATATACCAAATTTCTTTTTTTTGAAAATCTAATTTAGGCTTCCCTTTGTTTTCCCCCTTCCTTGGTCGTCTTTATTTGTGTTTAAAACCACATTCCATAGCCATGTAGATTCAGAGAGAAGCACTATTATAGCTTAATACTAATAGACCACTATGTAAGTTACAGATAAAATCTTTGCTCCACTAGCTATTACACCTGTTATTTTGGAAAAAATATTTAAATTATTTGGGCTTAGTTTTCTAACCTAGGAAATTAGTGGCAATAAGGATAAAGCCTACTGGATAGGGTTCATTAGATAGATAGATAAATAGTTAGGTATAAAAGCATTGCTATATAAAAAGCATTGGTCTGTGGTAGGTATTTAACAATTAACTATATTACTAATTATATAAAACACTCATTCTAAATCAATTATACATACATTTATGAATTGCTCATGTATACTGCATCACAGTCAATATTTTTAAACACCCAAAAGTTCTTAAATATCATATAATTTATTTCAGATCTATCCATTTTATGGTTGAAATATTATCACTTCTAAATAGACAAATTTCACAATCTGGCTTTGTAATAATGTGTTTAAATTTATTGTTTGTTCACCAATATACAAAATTTAAACACAATAGTTGCCATAAAAAAAAAAAAAAAAACTTAAGAATTAATCTTAATAGCTAAAAAGCAGACATCTTGACAAAAAATAAAATAAAAGTGATTATCTCATATGCTACTTACTAGTGTAAGTGAGTTGAAAACCTTGGTCAGTGTCAGATCCATTACTGTTGAATTCTAACCACAAGTGATTAGAAGTGCTATTTAGGATCAATCCCATCAGCTCATTTTTCATGAAGGCTCCCAGTTGACGTGATGAGCTATCTTTTCCATCATATACCTAACAAAAAATTCACAGCATAAGTCTCTCTATTCTTTAATTTTGTCTTCATGTTAGCAATTTTAATAAGAAATTCAAATGTTCAAGGATATAATTTTATACAGTACTTATACAATGTACACAGTTTGCAGAAAGTCAAAAGAATGACTTACTAAATAATCATTTTACTTTGTTTTCACTTTCCATTAACATTATAGATAAAAGCTTTCCATTTGTGCAGAGATGATATTACATTCATTACTTTCAGAGATTTTTTCTGAATTTACTTTAAATTAAAGAAAAAACATTTATTTGCATTTTCAAGTTTCATTACCTGACTTTTTCCTCCATTCTGTAATCTGCTTATAAACGTTGAAAGGAATTATATTTCTGTCATAAATCTCTCTCTGAAATATCATATAAGTAATGGCACATTTCTGTGTGTTGCCTTCTTTTTTGGAATGCATTACAAAACAAGACAAAGTGCTTCAATCCTGTCGCATTTTTTTAGTCTTTAAGCCCTAGGTGACTTTCATCATGAATAAGTTATAATAAAAGAATCCCATTAGGAAATATAAGAAAGATGTTGTCTTACTCTAACATACTTTGTATTTGACTTTACCTTTTTAAGTGATTGCAAAACATGAATGAATATAAATATTTGAAAGGTGAAGTAAAAAGAACTTAGTTTTGACCAGACATTATCAGTTAATGGAGGTATCAGTAATTGGTTCACAGGTATCACTGAGATAGGTCATACTGGAAGTGAATGGATACTAATCTTATTTCCTGAGTGAGACCTGGGCATTGTGAAATATTTCACAATTTACTTTTTGGCTGATGGCATGAAGTTCCTTTAATATAAATAGTGTTTACATTATTAGAATTAAGAATTGGAGACCCCCCTCCCATGCCTCAATAGATTAGCAAGAATAGAATGTTTAATGGAATGGTTAACTCAATTTGATATATTGGTATTGTGATAGTTGAAGATGTGTCAACTAGGCTGGACTCCAGTTGTGAGTGGTGGTTCCCATGATGGATCACATGACTGAGTCCTAAGCGGCCGGTCTGCCCAAGGGGAGTTTCCCCAGGGGTGTGGCCTACCTGCAATGCTATCCCAGGGACAAGCTGGAAGAACGGCATTCCGT
>NW_006921712.1:8681145-8681920 GCF_000298275.1 Orycteropus afer afer
GTTCTATCATCCACAGCATTTTCACTAGCTGATATTCAGCAGTAGAATGCCAGTGCCTTCATCTTAGTCCGTCTTATGCTGGAACCTCCACTGCAACCTTTTAAATATGTTGCTAACACTAAGCCTCTACTGGCAGAAGAATGGTAACTGCGCTTGAGGTGCATTGGCTGGAACTGAATCTGTGTATCCCTCTTAGAAGATGAGAATGCTACCACTGAGCCATAATATACTATGGAATTATTTAAAAACAGAACAACAACAACAACAAATAAAAAACTCACTGTCATAAATCTTTACAAAAGTAAATTGCCCCTTCCTCCTTCCACAGAGCAGCTGGTGGGTTTGAACCTCTAATATTCTGGTTAGCAGTCAAATGTTTAGGCACTACAGCACCAGAGCTCCTTATCTATAATTCATGGGTACCCATAGAGATGAGAAGGAGTAATGAGACAACTGAACACAACCTAAAGCCCACTCCCTCAATGTCCTTCTGAAACGTTGCCAAATAGCTCCATCGGATTTTGGCTTCCTCACAGATATGGGACCAAACTGTCAGAGCTTTAATGAGAGGTAAGGAATATATCATGTGGACAACAATAGTATCTCACAATATTTTCATAGTTATAGCAACTAAAAGATAACGCTGAAATACTGAACTATGGAGTTCCTCCACAGAAGCAATTCTCATTTATCTACATCACAAGCAATTAACAATAATATATATAGATATTTAAATGTTACTTGGTTCAAGATTATATACATAAAGAGAGAGAGC
>NW_006921712.1:8682995-8685055 GCF_000298275.1 Orycteropus afer afer
CTGGTTAGCAGGCAAGTGTCTTAGCCACTATGCTACCAAAGCTCCCAAGGTATTTATTAGCATATTCAATAAAATAAATATATGCCTGCAAATATTTAGGCATTTAAGATGATTGACAGTTATTCTGAAATTAAATGTGGTAAGCAAGATTTTTATGGGCTTTTTGTTATAAACAATGAGTTCAAACTGCAGGTAATCACAAACGAACATGATTTCCTTCCTTCCATCCCAATAATAATTAACAGTGCATATTTTATGCAATATATTTAATCACTAACCTGCACAAAAAGCATAGTTAATAGTAACTTAAAAGTTTGCTTTAAAGGCTTGTTGACTTCTAAATATGAGGTTATCAAATAATTCTGTAAAGTGGTTCTTACCATGTAACTTTTTTTTTAATAGTGAGCAAGAGCTAGTCTTCTGCCTAAAAATCACTTAATTATAATCCTCCATACTGCCAGCATGGGCTGTTGAAAGACTATTAAAATGAAAGAGCAACTAGAATAGAACCACTCTTCTAAATTATGACATTGAAAAATAGGCATGAACCTAGGAGGGAGTAAGGCTCCTTTCCGCAAAAGCTTCCCTTGACCTGTGCACATAACTTCAAATGAGGTCAAGTGGAACTCTTCTTGAAAGCTCCCCTGTAACCGTTGTGTAAATGGATCATAAGTAGGGAGGTTATTACTTTTTCCTTTTTACTTGGATCTTTGCATATCCTCTTAATACTCTCAGCTTAAACTGAATTGAATCTACTAGATCTGCCATATATTATTCTGTACTACCACTTAGATATAAGTATAATTGAAAAATATTAAAACACTTAAGGAAAAAATAAGAAGAATGTAGCCTTATCTTGCCACACGTGAGCCAGTTGACTTTGGTTAAATTGCTTTTACCTTCATCCTGAAAAGCAAGTGGTTGGAGTAGATGGTTTCTAGCATTAGTCCGTGATGTTCAAAACCTTTCTCTTTCTATTATACTTGAGGTCTACCAATACCCTTGACCCAGCTCCCAGACCCAGTTTCTAGAAATATTATAGGGGAGGTATCTTAGGAATTAAGGGATATTTTCTATTGGAGCTGGGTGTTATAAATTAAGGCAAGACCTTGTAATCTGTTTCACCTAACTTTTTTCTCAGAGGCTGTCAAGCATGCTACATTTTATCTGAATCCCACAGCATTTCTGCAAGGTTCTAATACTTTACATCTTTTGGTACATAGAGCCTTTACTTCTGGACCCAACTCCTAGCACATCAGTGAGCCCTATGAATGGAGATTTAGACTAGCTTAATGTCGTCTACCCTCTTGTATTGAATGAGATTCTGTCTAGTCCTGGCTTGACTTTTCACAGCCCAGTTTTGTGTTCTAAAAACAGCATCTGAGGTTGCTTCCATATCACATTAAAATCCTCCTAGCTCTAAATAATAGCTTTCTTTCTATATTTTTTTTTTTTCAGGTGCCACTGAGTTGATTCCAACTCCTAACAATGTTATATACAACAGAACAAAACACTGTCCTCTCCTGTGCCATCCTTGCAATTCTTGTTATGCTTGAGCCCGTTGTTGAAACCACTATCTCAATCCACCTCATCAAGGTCTTCTCCTTTCACTCTGACACTCCACGTTTCCAAGCCTGGTATCTTTTTCTAGGTACTCCTTCCTCCTGACAATGTGAACAAAGCAGATGTGTTGAAGTCTGGACATTCTCACTTCTAAGAAGTCATTTTTAGTACTTCAAATAATCTTCAATTTCAGCAAGCAAGTTTGTTTCATCTGAATATCACAGATTGTTAGTGAGTCTTCCAATCCTGATGCCACATAATTCTTCATATAGTCCAGCTTCCCAGATTATTTGTTTAGAACACAGATTGAATAAGTATGGTGAAAGGATGCAACCCTGAGGCACACTCCTCTTGATTATAAACCATGCAGTATCTCCTTATTGTGCTCAAATGACAACCTCCTTGTCTATTGCACAAGTTCCTCATGAGGAAAATTAAGTGTTCTGGAATTCTCAGTCTGTGCATTATTGTTGTTGTTGTTATGTGCCATTGATTAG
>NW_006921712.1:8686580-8687089 GCF_000298275.1 Orycteropus afer afer
CTTATTTACATTTCACAGTTCATAACAGAAGGAAACAAAAATATTTGATGCACATATACAATGAAGAAATATAATAATCACAGTCCTTGTTTCTGAAGCTTGTCACATGGTCATAGCTGATATTCAGAACTAGCTTCTTCCACCACCCATTCTGTATTTTCCTTACCCTCAGCAAGCACCTCAGCTGTTCGTGGTTCTTTGCCTGGTGGGGTGACCAAAACCTTTATTCCTGAAGGGTCTGGGGTGTTAGCAGTCATATCAGAATTGGGTTGCTGTAGTTTTCCATTGACTTTAATCACAGGACATGGGAGTGCTAAGAGACTTCCTAAAGAATCTCCTGTATTCCAGACATATACTTCCATTATGTAAAGCCAACCCAATTTACCCTTGGTAATCAGGATCTATCACACTAGATAGTACAGTAATGCCCTTCTTTGTCTGTTGATCCAGAGGCATGAGGAAGCCAAAATCGCCAGGTGGCATTCTTAATTTCCAGTTCAATGCAATCA
>NW_006921712.1:8689251-8689797 GCF_000298275.1 Orycteropus afer afer
TGAATTTTTGTTGGGTTAATTTCCAAACCTCTAGCATGCATACGTTTCACCAATAAGTCTAGAGTCATTGATACTTCTTTACTAGGTCCAATCAGCATAATGTCATCAATATAATGGACCAGTGTGATGTCTTCTAGAAGAGAAAGGTGATCAAGATCCCTACAGACTAAATTATGACATAGTGCCAGGGAGTTGATATACCCCCAAAGAAGGACTGTAAAAGTATACTGTTGGCCTTGCCAGCTGAAGGCAAACTGCTTTTGATGGTCTTTTGAAATTGGTATCAAGAGAAAGGCATTGGCCAGATGAATAGCTGCATACCAAGTACAAGTAGATGTACTAATTTGCTCAAGCAATGAAACCACATCAGGAACAGCAGCTGCAATTGATGTCACCACCTGATTAAGTTCACGATAATCTACTGTCATTCTCCAAGATCCATCTGTTTTCTGCACAGGCCAAATAGGTGAATTAAATGGGGATGTGGTGGGAATCACCAACCCTGCATCCTTCAAGTCCTTGAAGGTGGCAGTAATCTCTGCAACC
>NW_006921712.1:8691242-8692297 GCF_000298275.1 Orycteropus afer afer
TTTCCTAACCTCTCGAGCTGAGACATTGAATAAAGAATCCATACGTAGTGGGCCTAAATCAATAAACTCAGACTGATCCAATCTTACATTCCTTGCACCATTACCCCACACCCTCAGAAGCCATTCCCATACATATTCTCCAGGTTTCTGTCAGTACATGTTAGCAAAATCAAGTAGGTCTTTTTGGGTATAGTGTATCACCTCCTCAGTCACACTTTCTATTTCACCTTTTGGTGCTCGCTTGGACTTGACTTTAGTTATGGGTCTCATAGCAACAATGGATGCTTGAGGCAGTTCCTGAAAGCATTCAGGAATGTCTTCCATGGCCTCTGCCTCCAACAATGACCCAGCAGGACCAGCTTGGCTAGTCCCATCAAACTGAGGGGGAGAGGATAATGGTTTTACAGTAATCTGTTCAGATGGGAGGGATTCAATGGAATTTACAGGCTCCATATCCTGATCTTCCCGATTATCTGTTCATATGTCCCCATTCCAGGTTGCAAGATCCCATATTTTTCCAATAAATGTCCTCACTTTAACGTCAGACATCATTCTGGATTGACAATTTAGTTGGCGTTGTAATTCAGCTACCCTTACAATAAGACTCTGGGTTTGGTTTTCAGCAATATCAGCTCTGTTACTAGAAGATAAAAGCCTTTCTTTCAGAGCACAGCTGGAAGCACTGAGGTCTTTTATGTGGTGCTTAAGCTGAGACTCAGCAGCTTTGAGCTCATCTCACTCTTTCACCACTTTATTCAGTGTAAGTAAGACCAACCAACTAGCTTCCTTATACTCCTCATTCTGACAAATTTGCAGAAAAGTATCAAATATCCAATCACCCAGCGCATCACTTCTCACAAGTACTTGATCTACTGGTGGTGCTATTTCGCATATTAATTTTGCCGCCTCACGCCATGGATTAGTAGGGCCCTCTTTACTAGCAAACGCAGAGTCACTAGTGCCATTAAAATTAATCAAACTGGAGAACCAATCTAGGAAGCCTATTCTTATGATTTTTTCTCTCTAGAACCATGCTCGGTACCAAATGTGTTAGA
>NW_006921712.1:8693389-8694819 GCF_000298275.1 Orycteropus afer afer
AAACCAGTCCATTTTAGCTCACTGATGCCTAGGATATTGATCTTTATGTGTCCTGTTTCATTTTTGACAACTTCTAATTTTTCTAAATTCATACTTCATACCTTCCACATTCTGATTATTAACAAATGTTTGCAGCTGTTTCTTCCCATTTTGAATTGTGCCCCATCAGCCAATAAAGATCCTGAAAGCTTTACTCCATCTATGTAATTAAGGTCAACTCTATTTTGAGGACAAAGCTCTTCTCCATTCATATTTTGAGTGCCTTCTAACCTGAGGGGCTCATCTTCCAGCACTATATCAGACAACGTTTAATGGCTCTTCATAAAGTTTTCCAGTAATATATCGGGAGTGCTTCACTCCTATACATAATGTTTTAGTAATCAATTCTTTCAGAAGTGGATTACTCTGCCTTTCTTTCCAGTCTATCTTAGTCCAGAAGTTCCACTGAAACCTGCCCACCGTGGGGTGACCCTGCTGGTATTTGACATACTGTTGGTATAGCATTTAGCCTCATATCAACACACAAGCCACCACAGTACAACAAATTGACAGACAAGTGGTGGTTTATTCTTTAAATATATAGAGTAATAATGAAAGGAGCTGTTTTGAGGGATCCACAATTTTTAATAATTACTATTATGTGCTAAGCATAGTTTTAGAAATAATAACATGTATAATTTTATTTAATGTTCACAACAACCCAAAGTGGCAGGTACTTTTGCATGTTTTCACACATGAGGAAGCTAAGTCTGAAACTTTTTAAATTATTTACCAAAGGTACACTACCAGTAAATGCTACATGTTTAGATACAAGATTTTAGAGTAATTTATTTCAAAGTCCATATATATTCCCATAGTAAGTTATACTACATTCTACCTTTTCAATCCAATTGGATAAATAAAAATAAATTTCATGTATATAAATATATATTAGTATCTTTGTCTGGAGATATAAACACATGCACCTATAAAGGAAGAGAGCGAGAGCTCTGGTTGCATAGTGGGTAAGGCATTTGACTGCTAACCAGATGGCTGGTGGTTCAAAAACCCACCAGCTGCTCCATGAGAGGAAGATGAGGCAATCTACTTCTATAAATATTTACAACCTGGGAAACTTAATGGGGGTCATTATGAGTGAGAATCAATTCAATAGCAGTGCGTTTATATCTATGTATGTGTTATATTCAATGAGAAGAAAAGATAGATCCATGTTAAACAACTTTATTTTTACCTTTAGAATATCTCCTTCAAACAGCTGAAAGCTTCGGGCTCTGAGGTGGATCCCCTTGCCAGCTTCTGTTTCTATTTTATAGATACACTCATGGTTATTATCATAATTTGATGGGAAATTTGGAGACAGTAATGTTCCTTCATTTCCTTTGACACTTGCTCCACATTCAGCTAAAATAAATAGGACATTAAAAAAAAAA
>NW_006921712.1:8695349-8696685 GCF_000298275.1 Orycteropus afer afer
CAATGGCAGTAAATACTACATTTTCCTCCCTTTCTTTGATAATAAAAATAGGAAAGAATAATTCACTGTTGTTGTTGCATGCTGTCAAGTCGGACCCAACTCTGGATCCAAATTTGCATAAGACAATCTTTAATCTAAATAAAAGTGACAACAATATTATCTCCCTACTTTCTGCTGACCTGGAAAATTCACTTAATCTCTCAGCATCTCTTTTTCTGATGTACAAAAGTGAACAACTATTTCAGCTCTAAAATTTGATGAGTTCAAAATAATCTTTAAATAATGTCACAAAAAAAGTGGTAAGTCTGCATGCATGTGTCTGTACCATAGCTAACACAACCAAGATAGCTCCATGGCGTTGTATATCAGCTAATTTATTGGACATTTACAAAAATCAAGCATAATGATTTAAAACAAAAATCAGTATTTTGTTGTTGTTGTTATGTGCCGTCGAGTCAAACCCAACTCATAGCGACCCCTCCTTGGGTTTCCGAGGCAGTATCACTACGGAAGTAGGATTATTAGGTATAATAATAATGAATTTGGAAAGTGAAAACTAGTAAGATATGAGAGATGTAAATGAGGAGAAAGGGAGAGAAAAATACATAGTTCATTTTAGAGTGCATTGCATACGGTCTCATAACTTCTGCATATATCTTCGGCATGCCATTGACATAATTTTGATTCTCTTTGACACAGCATCTTTCCCTTTCCATGGCACCTAATGAAATCAGCTACACTACTAACCTGATTCCCTAACCTAGTTGCCAGAGGAAATTGCTAAATTGTCACGAATAGCTCATAATGATTTTTGCACACTGGATTTCATAATATCTTTATATAGAAAGGTGTGAGAGAAAATCAGGAAGGAAAATACTTAAAAACTTTGTTTCATCTGTCCCTTACCTGTCCTTAAAGAAAGACATAAAGGCAAGCTGTAGGGAAAATTGTTGACAGAGAAGCATACCTAATTTGTGACTCAACAAAATACCAACAAATTTTATAATAAAAATAATAATAATATTTCTGCAAAAATATTTTTTATGTAGAGACAAGTAAGTGATATGCCACTTGTGCTCAAAATTTTGGCATTCATCCACAAGCCCATATCTTGATGGTATAGGACAGTGTAAGGGATTCCTATTCTTGAATTTATAAGGACAAGACCTTCAGTTCTGTAGTCTCTTCTTTCGTTATCCTTTGCAAGTGGCATAAATTCTAATCGTGGGTCATGATATGAAAGAACCCTTCATAACTACGCTCAAAGTTCTGGGCTCTTTTTACCTCTCCTCTCTTCCTACCATTGTAACTAGCTTAGGAAAAGCACAGAAACCCC
>NW_006921712.1:8697715-8699014 GCF_000298275.1 Orycteropus afer afer
AAAAAAAAAAAAAAGTCTGAGGCCTCTGAAAATCAGAAGATTAGAAGTCTGTATATAATATTTAGTAGTGAAATGAGACTGGAGGTTCTTTCTTTCTTTTCTTTAATTTAGACATGAAAGAATCATGGAGATTCAAAGCTCCTAGTAACAGGCTTTTCTTAATAATACAACACAGTTACTATAAGGGCGAGGTGATTCAAATGGAATTCTTTATTTTTGTTTATTTGACACTTTAAAGAGAAATTACATATTTTTTTAGTGAGAACAATTCGGATTTTGATATAGGCGTGACTCCGACATGAGAAGTTAAAACACTTAAGGACTTTTGCAAAAATGACCAATACCTCTCAAGTCCTAGCAAATAAACCAAAACCAAACACACTGCCATCAAGTCGGACCTGACTCCTAGTGACCCCTGGTGGTATCTCTACAGAAGTAGATTGCCCAACCTTCCTTCTGAGGAGAGGCTGGTGGATTTGAATTGCCAGCCTTCTGGTTAGCAATAAATGCCTTAGATACCATACCACCAGAATTCCTGCACAAATAGTAAGCTCTAAATTACCTCTTAGTGATGATGAGTGAGAGAAGACTAGACCTATACTCAAAACTTAGTAAGAGAGGACAACTAAAGTCTCAAGGCAGAGAAAATGCTGTAATTTAATTGGCTACAATTTTGATAGCATAACTATTAAGATCATATGCCTTCATAGCTGATCTGCTTCAGTTACCCAGGGCTGAAAGATGTCTGGTAACAACTTTGATAACTTCAAGCAGAATGTATTAAAGATAGAATCAGGTTTCAGCAAGAAGAGTCTTATAGCTTCACCTTCTCTAAATAACTGCAAAGTCACAGATGACTGTTCTCTTCTTACATGTACTTATTTCCAGAAGAAAAGACAGCAAAGAGGATGTTCTGCAGAGGTGAGAAAAATCAACCCAAATTGTTGGATTAAAAGGAGTAGCCATCCTGGAGAGAGGGTTTTCACTTGAAGAATTTGTTGTGGAAACTGATAATTTGTTGTATTTGTGGTGCCATAAACCAACAAGACTGCAGACTTCCTTAAATGAAGGTGATAAACCCTCTTCCAAGCAGAAGGGCACACAGAGAAGCAAGCCTAAGAAGAATGTCTATACTCACCAATGCAAAGGTTATTTTCCTGTTCACCAGATGCAGAGAAGGTTACAAATGGCTCCATCACACATTCTGTTAGAATTTCTTACATAAGCATGGATCTTAAGTAACAGAGAATATATTTGAGCCACATTCTTAAATTATCTTAAATTTAATTATAACTATGT
>NW_006921712.1:8699114-8702039 GCF_000298275.1 Orycteropus afer afer
TTCCTTAGTGATACTGCCTCAGAAACCCAAGGAAGGGTCGCTATGAATCAGGTCTGACTCGAGGGCACATAACAACAACAACATGTCTTCTTTTTAGGATGATCAGAAAATTACCTTTTTTTTTTTTTTGCCTACTCTTGACTTTAAACAATGATGAAGTATTTTATAAACATTTATGTTGTTTGTTTTGCAAGAACTCTGTAAAGCAAGGCAGATATCTATATTCTCATCTTCCATGAAACAAACAAACAAATAAAATCACTGCCATTGAGTAATTTCTGACTCATAGTGACCCCCACTGGGTTTCTGAATCTGTTCATCTTTACAGAAATAGTGTGTCCCATCCTCCTTCTGTGGAGCAGCTGGTAGGTTTGAACCACTGACCTTCTCGTTGGCAGCCCTATACCTTATCCACTAGTCACCAGAGTTCCTTATCTTACATATAGGAAACTGTAACTCACAGTGGTTACTAATCTCAGAATTTTTATTTAAAATTGGATTTTACAATGGAAAATAAAGGTAAAGCATTCAAAACTTAAATGCACAGTCTTTTATCCGGTACTCAGGAGCTCTGGTAGCTTAGTGGCTAAGGCACTTGACTGCTAACCAGAAGGCTGGCGGTTCAAACCCACCAGCCACTCCTCCAGAGGAAGTTGGGGCAATCTACTTCCTTAGTAATACTGCCTCAGAAAACCCAAGGAAGGGTCAGTATGAGTCGGGTCTGACTTGACGGCACATAAAAACAACAACAACAACATCCGGTACTCACACAACTTTGAATAATAAGCATATGATTGAAGATGCAATAAATCCAGGTACACTGGCAAATCTATTATTTTTAGTCTGAGGAAAATTTTCAAATAAATCTTTATATATATATATATATATATATATATATATAGCTTTATGTGTATTTGAATATCTAAATTACCTTACACATTGTGCAAATTAGATTTTGACTGTAAAGCCTAGCAACCTTTGATCAGTCATCTTTGGCACTGAGTAAGAGGTGAAAGAAGTAAATGATGGTATTGATCTTATGGTATCATTGATCTTATGATCAGCATCTGATCATCTGGAGATGCTGTGGCTTTTTAACTTTTTCTAGCTATGATTGGATTACCTTTTCTTTAGCCTTAACACCATTGTGGCTTTTTTTTATCCCCTTCCAGAAACTTACCACAAGGATTTCTATAGCCTCTGTATGAGTATCATTTTTTAAACGTACATTGAATACATCATGATAAGAATAGTGTAAGCTATAAGGATGATATTATGCATCATACAATTTTCTAAGTTTTTCATATACATTTACTCATTTACTCCTCGTAGCGATCTTGTGAGATAGGATAATAAACACTATTTTACAAATTACAAAACTAAGAGCAGAGTTTAAAAACTAAATGACTTTCCTAAAGTTGCATAATTGGGCAGATTATTTATTTATTTATTATAAACTGTAAGGACTAGGGATAGAATTGTTTCTCTTTTTGTTCTAAATGCTGCATACCTTTCATAATTAATAATTCATAAGGTTCTTCATTGTTGTTGTTGTTGTGTGCTGTCGAGTCAGACCTGACTCAGCGACCCCTCTTTTGGTTTCCGAGGCAGTATCACTACGGAAGTAGATTGCCCAACCTTCCTTCTGAGGAGTGGCTGGTGGGTTTGAACCGCCAGTCTATTGGTTAGCAGTCAAATGCCTTAGGCACTATAAAAATAATGAAACTATCATGATAAGAGTTGAATGTTTTAAAAGAGAGTATGTCTTTAAGGTCTGTTATTTATAATAAGTGTCCAATTAACCAAAGAATGTGTTTGCTTTGACATTTGCATATAGAAGCATATGTAACTATTGTGTAACTATTTTTTGTAATATGCCAAAAAGACGGGACTAGAAAAAAGAATTTGGTGTTTGGGTTCATGGGAGAAGAAACCAAACTAAAGTTATAATTTTACATACCTATTTATTAGTATTTGCATTCTGAGATAATTTTTTAAGTAGATTATAAAATAAGAGGTACCTAAGGCACTTGACTGCTAACCAGAAAGCTGGCGGTTCAAACCCACCAGCCACTCCTCGGAAGGCGGGTTGGGTAATCTACTTCCATAGGGATACCACCTCGAAAACCCAGGGAGGGGTTGCTGTGAGTTGGATCTGACTCAAGGACAGTGGGTTTTGGTTTAATTCAGTGTAAATCTGCATTACACAAAAGTAGTAAGTATGGGAAATTAGTTGGCCAATTGTAACTGATAACCCTCTGTGTTGTTGTTATGTGCCATGGAGTCGTCTCTGACTCATAGCAACTCCTCCTTGGGTTTCTGTGGAGGTATAACCCTCTGTGGAAAGGGAATATTTTTGCCTTAACTTTCAGAAAGTAGAAATAATTAAACAACCTTCTAACTCTTCCTATGTTTCATTTTGTATTCCTTGCCTTCAAAATAAAATCACCTATTAGTAGTACGCGAGCAACTATTTCTCAAATCTTAATCTGTTAAATTTTCTAAGTGTATATACACACACACACACACACACATAAGCTGAAACATGGCAAATACATTTAAGTGTGGAAGTAGAGATTTACATTATTTTATAATAGAATGGTACACAACAAGGAAGATAGTCTTTCATATGAATTCCATACTACAATGGTTCCAGTGGTTTGCAATTTATCATAGAGTGCACAAAGTATTTTTTGAAAATCTATTTTAGTGCAATATTTAATAAATACATGTAATATGCATCATTACTATAAACAATACAACTTATAACTGCATTACTTTACACTTCTTAAAGATTTTTATGCATATCATTATATGACTACGTTTTTTTCTTTTTAAATCATGATTTTTTACATCTTTTCTCGATTTTAAACAATCACTTAAATGTGCATCAACATTACCTCAATGAACACATTTGTTGCAATC
>NW_006921712.1:8705694-8706410 GCF_000298275.1 Orycteropus afer afer
GTTGAAGAGACCTAAATATTATTCTTTTGAATTACTTATCAGGGAGTTCCAATGCTATGTCTTCCTCAGGGATGTGCTTTGGGTCTGTATACTGGTCCCTTATTTCTCCTGCTTTATCTTGATTCTTTGTGTGGACTGTGATGCTCTGTTGTCTCCGAGGCATTGTGACATTTTTGTGTTTATATTTAATTGGTGATCGTATGTTGGAGTGACTTGCCCACGATTTTACTTTTCTTTTTTTTGTTTGTTTGTATGTTATCTACATGAACAAGGTACTGTGCTTTGCTCCTCTATTTTCTAGTTAGCAGCACTTATACACTCACCACCTGTCACCTTTCCCGTTGCCAGCCTCCCATATGTCTCTATTGTCCTTGGCAAATGGAGGCCTATTCTTAGGTCCCTGGAATCTGAATGAGAATGATGTCACGTTAAAATCCAAAATGGCCACCACTTGTAAAGATTCAAAATGGCTGCACCTTCAGTCACTTTAAATATACAAAATGGCTGTGCCCTTGGTCACTTTAAATACCCAAAATGGCCAGAGCTTGTAAACTATCAAAATGGTTGCACCCTCCAGATAGCGGAAAGTCCACACTTCAGGTTGTCTCCCTCCTTGCTGTTTGCCTTCCTAGTCATAGGCCACCAATGTAGTGGTCCCTGCAGCCCTTGGCAACAAGGGCTGATCTTTAGGTCAATTCTCAGATCCCAATACCACT
>NW_006921712.1:8706510-8708267 GCF_000298275.1 Orycteropus afer afer
TAGAGAAAAAGGCAACTGGGGGAAACTGATAGGGCATATGGACAAAGTTTCTAGTGCAGAAACAAGGAGATGTTTCTATGGTTTTATTGACATGATCTGGTAGGATAGTGCCTAAGGCACTTGACTGCTAAGGAGAAGGCTGGCGGTTCAAACCCACCAGCCACTCCTTGGAAGGAGGGTTGGGCAATCTACTTCCGTAGTGATACTGCCTCGGCAACCCAAGGAGGGGTCACTATGAGTCGGGTCTGACTCCACGGCACAAAACAACAATAACAACATTATGTTGTTAAAATGGATTTGTAAAGATAATTCTATTATCTCTAAGACTAGAACAACAGCCTTGAAGAGCCAAATAAATAATAGAAACTCCACTGCCATCAAGTTGATTTGAGGCTCACAGAGACCCTATAGGACAGAGCAGCACTGTCCCACAGGGTTCAAAAACTAAATCTTTACTGAAGCAGACTGCCTCATCTTTCTCCTGTGGAGTGGCTGGTGGGTTCAAATAACTGACCTTTTAGTTAGAGCAAAATGTTACTTACTTAGGAGCTATGTCACCAGAGCTCCTAAACAAGTAATGTTGTTATGTGCCTTCCAGTTGGCCCGACTCATAGCAACCCCTCCTTGAGTTTCCGAGTCAGTATCACTACAGAAGTAAGATTGCCCAACCTGCCTTCGGAGGAGTGGCTGGTGGGTTTGAACCGCCAGCCTTCCGTTAGCAGTCAAGTGCCTTAGGCACTATGCTACCAGAGCTCCCAAATAAGTAATAGTAGAACAAATAAAGAAGTTCTGGTAGATGCAATGGCTAAGTGCTCCACTGCTAACCAAAATATTGGCAGTTGGAATCCATCAGCTGCTCCGTAAGACAAAGATTTGTGTTCCCAAAATATTATAGTTAGGAAATTCTGTAGAGCAGTTCTACACTGTAATATAGGGTCACAATGAGTAAAAATTGGCTCAATGGGACACAACAACAATAGAACAAATAAACAGTGGAAACTCTCTACCTTGTAGTTATTGTTGTTATTTGTAAGGTACTCTCGAGTTGGTTCCAACTCATAGCAACCTCATGTACAACAGAATGAAACCCTGCACAATCCTGCACCATCTGCATCATATTGGCTTTGCTTGATATGCATGCCCATAGCTGAAGCCACTGTCAATACATCTTGTTACATACAATATGTGCCAATTATTTTTAAATAAATTTAATGTAATTTAATAAGCACAAGTCTATGACATAAGTGTCAATAAAATTTATGAAGAAACTGAGACATGAAGAGGTTAATTAACTTTCTCAAGGTCACACAGGTGAAGTGTGGCAAAACTAGGATTTGAACCACAAATAGCTGGTTCCATAGTATATAATAACTATATTGTGTTTATTAATATACAGTATTGATAAATATTTGTTTATAAATAATGATTGCTCCAAGATCAATGAATATAAACTACAACTCTAAAAGAGTAGGAAACTAAAGTTACTGTGAGAAATACATTTTCTGAATGTTTTAAGGTATTATTTCACAAAATGTAATTTATGGAACATGAAGGCTTTCTTGAGGCATGTCATGATGGAAATTTGTTTTCCAATTAAATCTACTGGTGTACAAAAATGGATACAAGAGAATTTTCAACTTGAAGAGGGTGAAATGAATTAAAAGGAGTTAAGAGTGGTACATTAAACCCTGGGACTCTAAGCCACAGAAAACAATTAAGACACTAAAGCAGAAGACTCTCAGTAAATTAATTTTTTT